>NC_042617.1:260351621-260467050 GCF_901001135.1 Rhinatrema bivittatum | reverse complement strand
AAGAGAGTGAGGCCCCCCGAGGAGCGGGTACCCGGGTAAGTCCGAGGAGGCAGAGTAGCTTGGACAAATCCAGAGTAGCTTCAACGAATCCTTGCTAACTCGATTAGTTAGCGAATACTGAGACCTTTTATATTGGAAGCGGATGACGTCAGCTCAGGGGACGCCCCTGAGGATTCACACCCTTGCTGGTACATCAATCTGAGCGCGCGCGTGCCCTACATCATCAGGAACATGGCGGATCCGCAGTGTCGTTCCAGTCTGGGGATGCCAGAGGGAGATGGCAAGAAGACACCCTGGCTGCTAACTGTCCATCAGACCCGGAGGGAGTCGCCAGAGAGATAGAAAGGGCGGAGTGAGGGCGTTGAGCAGCGACCGACGCAACAACATGTTTATTAATTCCTTCAAAAATGTGAAGCAGATTTGTGAGGCAGGACTTGCCTTGGGTAAAACCATGCTGACTTTGTTCCATTAAACAATGTCTTTCTATATGTTCTGTGATTTTGATGCTTAGAACACTTTCCACTATTTTTCCTGGTACTGAAGTCAGGCTAACCGGTCTGTAGTTTCCCGGATCGCCCCTGGAGCCCTTTTTAAATATTGGGGTTACATTAGCTATCCTCCAGTCTTCAGGTACAATGGATGATTTTAATGATAGGATACAAATTTTTACTAATAGGTCTGAAATTTCATTTTTTAGTTCCATCTGGTCCAGGTGATTTACTACTTTTCAGTTTCTCAATCAGGCCTACCACATCTTCTAGGTTCACCATGATTTGGTTTAGTCCATCTGAATCATTACCCATGAAAACTTTCTCCGGAACGGGTATGTCCCCAACATACTCTTTAGTAAACACCGAAGCAAAGAAATATTTAATCTTTCCTCTTTCCGCGATGACCTTATCTTCTCTGAGTGCCCCTTTAACCCCTCGATCAACTAACGGTCCAACTGACTCCCTCACAGGCTTTCTGCTTCGGATATATTTTAAAAAGTGTTTACTGTGAGTTTTTGCCTCTACGGCCAACTTCTTTTCAAATTCTCTCTTAGCCTGTCTCAGGAAATTATTTTCAAAACTTGTAAAGGTTTATACCCACTAGGGGTCTCCCTTCTTCGCCGTCAAATACCGGGTCGTGCAGTAAGTTTACCACCGTTTTTTTGGTTCCCGGCGGGGACCTCTGTACACCTTGTCGGCGCCAACTGCGGCCGGCCTAAATTTTCGACGGCCACGATGGCGACGGGTTTTCATCGGTGCCCTGACTGTCCAAGGACTATGTCAATCCGGACCCTCATTTAGTCTGTGTTTTATGCCTCGGACCGTCGCACGACGTGGAGACGTGTACCGATTGTGCCCAAATGACTCCGAAGGGCCGAAAGGCACTGTTGGAAAAGATGGCACTTTTATCCATCGCCAGTCTCCGCAGGTACCATCGACTCGATCCTCGCTGAAGCATCGACATCGCTCCGAGGCTGAAGACACCCGATCGCTGTCCCAGTCCTCGGCGTCTACATCATCGATGCCGGAATCGGGAGAGCGGACCGTTGAGAAAAGCACCGACATAAACATCTGCTTCTGCTACATCGGTGGAGCCATCGACGGAACCACAGATGAAAAAGACCCGAGCTGTCCAGGGCCCTCCAAAGCCGGATGCACCGAGGCGTCCCGTGCCTTCGGTGGAAGGGGCTACCGAGACTCCACCGGGATCGGTGGACCTTCCGGTAGTGCCTCCCACTCTGGACCTGGGGCTCACCACCCCAACGCTCTGAGAGGAATTGCACCGGATGGTGCAAGAGGCTGTGGTCCAGGCGATCCAAAGCCTTCTGCAACCACTGACGCCAGCACCGGTGCCTCTGCCGGAACCGGCACCAATGTCTCCGGTGCTGTTGCCTCTCCTGGATAAACTGGATCTGCTCATCTGTGCCCTACCAGGGGCACCAAGAAAATCACCATTACCGATGATTCTATCGACGCCCATCCCGCTATCATCGGGAGAGGAGGATACATCGCTGGAGCTGGCTCTGAGGCCGTTGGACATACCAACATCGAGGCCACCGATGAAATCCCTGATGCCATTGGCTCCCGGGCATCCAGTACCAATGCCGGATCTCGAGTTCTCGATGCCAAGACCAGGTCCCTTGATGCCAGCACCGATACCTGTCCAACCTCGACCTCCGGCTGGAGAAGTTCCAAGTTTTCCACTTGGATCACCGAGGAATGCAGGGGATCAGCCTTATGATCCCTGGACGGATGATTCCACAGATACCCGTCAGAGCCATCTCCTCCTGTGGGCGGCCGCTTATGCCACTTCTCCACCAAGTGGCTAACCATCACCACCGACCGCTGGGTGCAAGCAGTCGTCGCTCAAGGCTACCATCTAAATTTCCTTTCCATTCCGTCGGATACTCCACCTCGGCTGGGATGGACCTCTTCCGACCACTGTCTTCAACTGCATCAAAAGATATCCTCCCTACTGCAAGCGAATGCTATAGAACCCATTCCTCTTGCCCAAAGAGGACACGGATTCTACTCCCGATACTTTTTAATCCCAAAAAAGACAGGAGGAATTCGCCCAATATTAGACCTAAGGGCCTTAAACAAACATCTTCGAAAAGAGAAATTTCGAATGGTAACCTTGGGCTCTTTGCTTCCACTTCTCCAGCAGGGGGATTGGCTTTGCTCTCTCGACCTAAAAGACGTGTACATGCACATCGCAATTACCCCGTCTCACAGAAATACCTCTGCTTCCTTGTAGGGAACCAACATTTCCAATACAAGGTCCTCCCATTCGGCCTAGCGTCAGCCCCTTGGGTGTTCATGAAGTGCCTAGCAGTAGTAGCTGCATACTTAAGACTGGGCATTCATGTCTATCTTTACCTGGATGACTGGTTGCTGAGAGCTCAGTCATCGGAAGGAGTACTTCACTCCCTCCACCTTACAGTGCAACTACTTCTCTCATTGGGATTTCTACTCAATTATCAGAAATCTCACCTGACTCCGTCTCAGTTCCTCTCCTTTATCGGAGCAGATCTCGACACGATCCAAGCAAAAGCTTTTCTTCCCAGGGACCGAGCTCACACATTGGCGTCGTTGGCGTAGAACATAAGTTCTTGTCAAACCACAACGGCTTGTCATCTACTAGTCTTGCTGGGGCATATGGCATCCTCGGTCCATGTAATCCCAATGGCTCGTCTAGCCATGCAATAATTCAATGGACATTAAAGTCCCAGTGGTCACAGGCACATCATCCAATGTCCAACATTGTCCACATCACCAGGCGACTTCATCTCTCTCTGGCATGGTGGATCTTGGAGTCCCATCTACTTCAAGGTCTGCCCTTTCAAGCTCCAGAACCTCAAATAATCTTGATGACCAATGCTTCAAATCTAGGTTGTGGAGCAAATGTCAACAACCTGCAGACTCAGGGAACCTGGTCAGCAGAGGAGTCGCAACATCAAATAAATTTTCTGGAGCTCCGAGCAATCAGATATGCTCTCTCTGCATTTCGGGACTGTTTGTCCAACAAATCAATCCTGATCCAGGTGGACAACCAGGTAGCAATGTGATACATCAACAAACAAGGGAACCGGATCCTACCTCCTTTGTCAGGAAGCGGTACAGATTTTGGCTTTTGCTCTATCCCAGGCTATGCTTCTCAGAGCGACCTACCTGGCAGGTGTGGACAATGTTCTAGCGGACAATCTCAGTCGGGATTTTCAACTCCATGAGTGGTCCCTCAACCCTGTAGTTGCGGACAGTTTATTCCGGAAGTGGGGGCGTCCAACCATCGACCTATTCGCGTCTCCGCAGAATCGCAAGGTGGACAACTTCTGCTCTCTCCATCGAAGTCGCAATGTTCCACCTCTGGACGCATTCGCCCTGTCCTGGAGGAAAGGTCTCCTTTATGCCTTCCCACCACTTCCTCTCATAAGCAAAACTCTTGTGAAGCTACGCATGTACAAGGGTCTAATGATTCTCATAGCCCCCTACTGGCCACGTCAAGCTTGGTTTCCAATCCTTCGGAATCTCTCCCTGTGTCCACAGATTGCTCTAGGCTTGGACCCGTCCCTGATATCTCAGAGGAATGACCAATTGCGCCACCCCAACCTTCAGGCCCTGTCACTGACAGCTTGGATGCTGAAAGGTTGATCCTTCAGCCTTTCAATCTTTCGGAATCTGTATCTCAGGTCCTCGTAGCTTCACGAAAGCCTTCTACAAGAAAGTCTTATCATTGTGGTGTACTTTAAAAGGGTTAGATCCTTTTACCTGCCCCACAAATCAGCTTTTAGACTACCTCTGGCATCTCTCTGAGTTTGGTATACAAACCTCCTCTATCAGAGTGCATGTCAGTGCGGTGGCTGCCTTCCATAAAGATACAGGGGATGTCTCCATCTCAAACCAGCCCCTGGTAGTGCGCTTTATGAAGGGGTTGCTTCACCTGAAACCTCCTCTTCGTCCACCAGCCCCGTCTTGGGACCTTAATGTGGTTTTGGCGCAGCTCGTGAAACCTCCGTTTAAGCCTCTGCATTCCTGCCAGTTGCGGCATATCACTTGAAAGGTCCTTTTCCTTCTAGCATTAACGTCTGCTCACAGGATCAGTGAACTGCAGGTGCTGGTTACATACCTTCCTTATACGAAATTTCTTCGTGATCGGGTGGTCCTTCGGACTCATCCTAAATTTCTACTGAAAGTGGTGTCTGAGTTTCATTTAAATCAATCACTCTGAAGATTCTCTACTGCCTGGAAGCTATCGCTGCTACAAACAATTGTGAGTTGCCATCGCTCTCTCAGTGCTTTCCCTGGAACCAGGTACTCGCTCCTCGAGGGCCTAAACCTTTCCAGCTCCTGAGCTTCCTTGAGACCTTATGTGAGTTTTGTCATCTAGTTCTGTTCTTGAACTCTGCCTACTCACTTTCTACAGTTTCTCAACAGCTCAGCCATCCAGTTCCAGTACCTGAGGGACTACAGCCTTGTCAAGCATATCAGCTCACTACTGCCACCTCTAGTGGTCTCAAAACCCTGTTTAATAAAAGAACTATGTGTGTCTGTCTCCAACTATATCAAATGCTAACAGATTGCTAACTCTAGCAAACTGCTAACTCCTATAACAACAATGATCGCTAAAATCATGGAGAAGGTTGTAAACAGACAACTATCCAAGTTTTTAGAAGAAAATAACATTCTCACTTCAAACCAATTCGGATTCCGAAAGTCATTGAACACTGAATCACTACTAGCCTCGCTCTCTGACACCATCCTCATTAATCTGGAAAAAGGTCAACCTTTCCTTCTCGCACTACTGGATCTCTCCTCGGCGTTCGACACCGTGAACCATTTGTGCCTACTCCAACGTCTGGCAGACATCGGCATAGCAGGATCAGCGCTCAACTGGTTCAAATCTTTCCTTGAAAATAGGCACTACAAAGTTAGGATTAACAACAAAGAGTCACTCCCGATCAGATCGAAGCTGGGGGTACCTCAAGGATCATCCCTTTCACCTACACTATTCAATATTTATCTCCTTCCACTCTGCCATCTACTATCCAACCTCAAGCTAACCCACTTCCTATACGCGGATGACATCCAGATCCTCATCCCGATAGCTGAATCTCTCCACAAAACATGGTCTTACTGGAACAGCTGCCTCACAGCAATCAACAACCTGCTCACCAGCCTCAACCTCGTGCTAAACACCAGCAAAACTGAAATCCTCATAATAGCTCCAGACAACTGCACCCCGCTCAATCCGCCTATTTCTTCCCAACTCTCCCTCACATCGATCGACCACACTCAGCAAGTAAGAGACCTTGGTGTGCTTTTAGACAACCAACTCAACTTCAGCAAGTTCATAAACAACACACCACCAAAGAATGCTTCTTCAAATTGCAAGTATTAAAAAAATTAAAACCACTTCTACACTTCTGAGACTTCCACCTGGTTCTACAATCTATCATCCTCCCGAAACTGGATTATTGCAATTCACTCCTGCTGGGCCTGCCCGCTAGCACCATCAAACCACTTCAGATGGTCCAGAACGCGACGGCCAGAATCCTCACTAACACCAAAAAAGGGAACACATCTCCCCTATCCTCCAGAACCTTCACTGGCTGCCTATAAAATACAGGATACATTTTAAATCCCTCATGATGATTCACAAGGCTCTACACAACATCTCCCCCCTCAACCTATCTTTTCAATTGCAGCATCACATTTCCAAGAAACGATAAGAAGTGCATACCAGAACATGCTTCACACCCAGCCGGCAAAAACCTCACTGAGGAAACGAGCCCTGTCCACTGCAGGTCCCCTCCTTTGCAACCTGCTCCCACCGGACCTCCGCCAAGAACCTTGCCTTTTGACATTCAAAAAGAAGCTAAAGACTTGGCTATTCACCCAAGCCTTCCCTGAGAGCTAAAACTTTATGTAGCGATAGACGGTATCCCGACCATTGTACATATGTTTCAGAGTTTGTATCTTGTTGCAGTGAATCGTGTTCATGATTGTCTCCATAAAAGTTCTTTGTAAACCTGTTCCAATGTAACTCGCCCCTGAGGCGACTGTTCAGTTCCATGTAAACCGGTGCAATATGTATTGTATACAGGAACATCGGTATATAAAAACTAAAAATAAATAAATAAATGATTGCAAAGTTCTGTAAGGAGCCATGATGAATGGCCCCCGAGGAAGGATAGACACCGCAATGACTGGGCTAGGTGTGTTGGTAAGGAATATAAAATAGGAGACAAGTCCCTGGGTGGTTGCGAGTGCCAGCTCCCTGATCCCAGCACCAGCTCCAATTGAGCTGGAAACCCCAAAAGAACAGGACAAAATTGCCTGGCCCCAAAAAATATGAAAATAAAGGTTTCTCTCTGCTGGAAACGTATGTGTACATATAGTGAAGACATGGTAACAGACCTACACATAAAGAGGATGAGTTCCCTGTACATACCTGGATCAGTCCAGACTCCTGGGGTTTTGCCTCCCCTCCAGCAGATGGAGACAGTGAAGTTTTGATGGACTCTGCCATAAATACCAGGATGCCACCTACAGTCCGTCAGTATTACTCTGTCTCCAGCAGATGGCGGATGCAAAACCTACAGTCTGTGAAGTTTATTAGTGTTGGCTTAGGATTAGTGCTAGCATAGACAGTTTTACGGTTTACTGAGGTATTTAATTGTTAGTATAAAAAAAATATATAGAAAAAGAAGAAAAATATTTGGTCTACAGGAGACAGTCTTCTGCCTCCCAGAGGGCTGCTAGGTCCTGAGGGGACCATCCTCTCTGGTTTTAGAGGCTGCTGAGGTGCAGGCTTGAGAACCCTATTTCCAGCTACACACAGTACTGGGGGTGATACCGGAGAGCCTGGCTCACTCCCCCCAGTAGGATCGGGACCCCGAGGCTTTGCGGCAAGTAAAAAAAAACAAAACAATTTAAGTAAATTTTCAAAGTTTGCCTTTTTTTGTCATTTGGTGGGCTCTCCTTTCCCTCCGATCGCTTTCGGGCTTTCCTTGCTCCATTTTGCCGTGTTGTTGTCGGGTGGTGCTGAAGCGAAGTTTGGGGTTTGAACTGTTCGGCAATGTCGAGGAGAGCCACTTGTAAGCCTTGCAGCACCATGCGCGCTCGGCTGTCAAAGGAAGGCCTTTGTTCCTCTTGCCTCTCAGGAGGAGAGGGAGCCTCCATGACCCTACCGAGGGTCGAGATGCAGGTCCAGACTGTCTCTGGTGCCTTCGGGACCTGTTGGCCCCAAATTTCGGCCCGTTCCCGCTGAGCACGGAATGGGTGCCATTTTGGATTCGCTCGTGGCAGCAAATGCAGCGGTGGGGGAAGGGAATCTCCCACAGTGATTATCCCCGCAAAAGATAGCCCCTGAGGTGGGGCGTATCGGGGGAGGGCCTGGCCCAAATGGCTTGGGGTTGTCCTGGCAGGAGATAATGATGATCCTTCCTCAGATTCATCGTTTACATCTGACTATGTGCTATTGGTGCACAAAGCTTTCAAAGCCAGAAAAGCAGGTAAGATTGTCTGGATTGTCGGACCCTGTGGCCAGGCCACAGAAAAAGGCTAAGCCCGTGGCAGAGACGGGTCGACCGCAGTTGCAGAGACCTTTAAGGTTTGATGCACCTCAGGATGTCTCTGATACTACTTTAGATTCTGAGGATCCGGAGGATCCGCAGCTCCCTTCCCAGCCTCCGAGGGGGGTTAAAGGGGAGGCAGATCCAGCGCAGGGAGGTCTGCATGGGTCTCATGGAATGGATGGTGATGATCCTAAAGTCATCAGGCTTTTTCGTAAGGATGAGTTGGACCCTCTCATCCCTGTCATTTTACGAGAACTGGGTATTGAGACTCCCCAGGAAGAGTCCCGGCTGGGAGCTACAGACCCAGTTGTGTTAGGCTTTAGAGATGTGCTTCGTTTTTTTCTACCGGGTCGTTTTTTGACTCGGATACTTCGTGGTAAAATTCGGGTTTTCTCGTTTCGTTTTTTTGAAAAACGAAACGAGGAAACCCGAAACCGGGCCAAAAAACGAAGCGGGAAACGAAGCTAAAAAAAAACCCACCCCAAGCATTTAAAATCATTTTCGTACATACATACAAACTCCCCCCACCATCCCGATCCCTCCCCAAGACTTACGAACATCCCTGGTGGTCCAGCGGGGTCCCGGGTGCCATTTGTTCCTCCATGCCCATGAGCGCCATTGCCAGCCTTGCTCAAAATGGTGCCGAATAGCTTCTGAACTACCATGTCACAGGGGCTACCGGCGGAACGTCGACGAGGTCGCTACTCCATTAATTCATGGTTCCAAAAAAGGAGGGGACCTTCCGACCCATTCTCAATCTAAAGAAGGTCAACAGATGTCTTCGGATACCCCACTTCTGCATGGAGACATTACGTCGGTGGTTGCTTCAGTAAGACAGGGGGAATTTTTAGCGTCCCTGGATCTCATGGAGGCGAATCAACACGTCGGGATCAGAGCCGACCACCAGAAGTTCCTGCGGTTTGCCATTCTGGGACAGCATTACCAGTTTCAGGCTCTGCCTTTTGGCCTTGCCACTGCTCCCAGAACATTTACCAAGATCATGGTGGTGGTAGCGACGCAACTGCGCAAGGAAGGATTTTTGGTGCATCCATATTTGGATTGGTTGATTCGGGCGAAGTCGGAGGTTCTGTGCCAAGAGGCAATACACCGGGTACTTCAGCTGCTTCATGCCCTCGGATGGGTAGTCAACCTGTCCAAGAGTCATCTGATTCCCTCCCAGTCTTTGGAGTTTTTGGGAGCTTTGTTTGACATTCATCTGGGCAGAGTTTTTCTTATGGCGGACTGCAGTGCCAAATTGCAAGGACAGGTGAGAGCCTTATTGACCAAACATCTGCCGAAGGTCTGGGATTACTTACAAGTTCTGGGGTCCATGACCTCAATCCTGGAGCTGGTCCCTTGTGCTTTCGCCCACATGCGGCAGTTGCAATCGGCCTTGCTTTTTCGCTGGAATCCGGTTTCCGAACAATTTCATCTGCCGTTACCTCTACCGGACACAGCACAGGCCAGTTTGGACTGGTAGCTCCTTTCAGACAACCTGAGCTGTGGAGTTCCCTTGGTTGTTCTGGAATGGACAGTAGTGACTACAGATGCCAGTCTATCTGGGTGGTGGGGAGCGGTTTGTCTACGGAAGTCGGTGCAGGGGCAGTGGTCCCAGGAGGAGTCACAATGGTCCATCAATTGCCTGGAGACCAGAGCAGTACGCCTGGCATTGCAGGCATTTCTCCCACTTATCAGGGGGACATCGGTCAGAGTTCTTTCCGACAATGCGACCACAGTGGCCTATATCATTCGGCAGGGCGGAACCAAGAGTCAGCCGGTGGCATTGAAAGCTCGACTGCTGATCAACTGGGTGGAACAATACTTGGTCAGTATAGCAGTGTCCCACATAGCGGGGGTCAATAACATTCACACGGATTTTCTAAGTCAACATCGTCTCGATCCCGGGGAGTGGGAACTGGCCGGGGGTGCCTTTAAACTCATTTGCAACACGTGGGGCACGCCCTGCATGGATCTGATGGCAACATTCCGGAATTCCAAAGCTTCACGCTTCTTTGCTCGCCACAGAGAAACGGGGGCAGAAGGAGTAGGCACTCTGGTACTTCCCTGGCCGACGAATGTGTTACTGTATGTTTTCCCACCTTGGCCTCTAATCGGGAAGGTCAATCTCACGGTGTAGGGTCCTCTGAGGTTGCCAGATCTCCCAAACCTGCTTAATCAAGGACCTGTATGTTTCGACCAGGTCGATCGCTTTTGTCTAGCGGCATGGCTTTTGAGAGGCAGCGTCTGAAGAGCAAAGGATATTCAGATGCGGTAGTGTCTACATTCTTGAGATCTCGTAAGGTGTCCACGTCTCTGTCTTATGTACGCTTATGGAAGGTGTTTGAGGCTTGGTGCATAGACAGGGAAATTCTGCCTACTTGAGCGTCCATGTCGGATATTTTGTGTTTTATTCAAGCTGGCTTAGCAAAGGGATTATCGTGTAGTTCCTTGCGGGTGCAGGTAGCAATGCTTGAGTGTTTACGCGGTAACGTTCAGGGAGTTCCATTAGCAATGCACCCGGATGTTTCTAGTTTCCTTCGCGGAGCAAAGCATTTACGGCCACCAGTATCACATCCTTGTCCATCCTGGAATTTAAATTTGGTTCTTTCGGCCTTGTGTGCTGCTCTGTTTTAACCTTTAAAAAGAGCAACGTTGAAAGATCTCACGTTGAAAGTGGTGTTTTTGGTAGCAATCTCTTCTACTCGGCGTGTGTCTGAGCTTCATGCTTTGTCATGCAGGGAACCATTCCTGAGAATTTCGGATTCGGGGATATCTTTGAGGACGGTTCCTTCCTTCCTTCCGAAGGTAGTCTCCTCTTTTCATTTGAATCAATCTGTGGAGCTTCCTTCTTTTTCGGACCTGGACCATTCCAACCCTCTCTTTAGGGACTTGAAGAAGTTAGATGTTTGCAGGGCACTGCTGCGTTATCTTGAGGTTACCAACAGTTTTCGGGTCTCAGATCATCTCTTGTGCTATGGAGTGGTCCTAAAAGAGGTAACTTAGCATCCAAGGCTACTAACGCCCGATGGTTGAAGGAGGCTATCAATTCTGCTTACTTGCTGAAAGGCAAGTTTTTGCCTCAAGGGCTTCGGGCACATTCTACTTGTGCTCAAGCTACATCGTGGGTGGAATGCCAGCATATTTCGCCGCAGGAGATTTGCAGAGCGGCTACCTGGAAATCGTTACATACGTTTGCCAGGCACTACCGCCTGGATGTTCAGGACCCAGGTGCGGGGGCGGGATTTGGAGCAGGCGTGCTGAGAGCGGGCCTCTTCAGATCCCAGCCCAGGTAAGAGAGCTCTGGTACATCCCAGGAGTCTGGACTGATCGGGTACGTACAGGGAAAGGAAAATTGGTTCTTACCTGATAATTTTTGTTCTTGTAGTACCACGGATCAGTCCAGAGTCCCTCCCATTTGGCATTCGCAGGTAATCGAGAGTCCGCTCATTCAGCTTTTCTTTGGTTTATTCGACAGATCTTTGTTTACCATGGGTTCTGTTCCCACTTGGGGGTTAGTGAACCAGTTTAAGTTGTTAGGTTACTGTATATAGCTAGTTTGGTTTCGTACCATTCTGCTTTGTGACTGAGCAATACTGATGGACTGTAGGTGGCATCCTGGTATTTATGGCAGAGTCCGTCAAAACTTCTCTGTCTTCATCTGCTGGAGGGGAGGCAAAACCCCAGGAGTCTGAACTGATCCGTGGTACTACAGGAACGAAAAATATCAGGTAAGAACCAATTTTCCTTTAGCACAAGCTTGAAATGTGTGAGCAGTAGCACCAATTTTGACAATTGACTTGAACCCTGGCTACTGTCCATTTGTCATATGCATTCATAATTCAATGATCTTAAGAAAAAAATCTAAAATGGAGTGTATATCTCACATTAATATGCTTAGATCAGAAATGGCTAGGCTTTCAGGCTCCAAAGATTTTCCTTGAAAAATGTAAATATCAATATGGGACAAGGTTTATGGGATGCTATCTATGGGGACTGGGGATAAAATTACCAAAAAATAGCAGTCTGGCAGCTGGGTAAATTTACTTGAATGCCAGGAAAAAAGGTTAGCAAATAAAAACAAAAAAACATATATCCAATAAAAAGATATTTCCTTATTTTTTATTTCTGTGCAAAAAAAAGCAAGAATCATAGGTTGCCACTGATCCTCACAATCCTCGTCCTCTTCTGGAAAGTATTCCTTTAGAATGGGTGACTTATTTTATTCAGCTTAGAAATGGTATGTAAGATTAATAATGGTACAGAAATGAAAGGACTGGTGAAAAGGGGACATAAGCCTGTGTGCAGTTATTCCTCTCGGATTTATTCTTTAAAGCCTAACTTTAGTCCTTGCCAATTATCCTGGCTCCTTTCTTACCAGGACAGTAAAACCCAATCTTATTTTGGTTTAAACCTTTCCCTCTTGCAGTGGAGTACTGAGTGGGGGGGGGGGGGAGGGGGGTGCTGATGGCCAACATAGGCCCATACCCCATCCCACCGGTGATTAAGCAGAAAACCATGCCCTTCTCAATGTCTGTACTGGCCCCGCAGTATTAAAAACTCGTGAGGGTAGCACTTTCTCTAGGCTGATTTCACAATACATGAGATAAGCAAGGAGGAAGTGCTAGCCCCACAAAATTTTAATACCACGGGGCCTGCAGAGAAGATGCAGCAGAGCTTCAACAGCAGCGATCAGCTCAGATCTTCCCCAGCAAGCACGCGGCAGCAGTGACAGCGGCAGCGAAAGACTGAGAGAGGCTCCAGGCTAACGGGAAAAGAAATAGAAGGGTCCTGCCTTCAGTGTGTGTATGTGTGTGTGTGAGAATGGGTGCCTTCCTGGGAGTCTGTGTGTGTGAGAATGAATGGGTGGCTGTGTGTGTGTGTGTGTGTGTGTGTGTGAATGAGAGAGAGAGAGAGAATGACTGGGAGCCTGCTTGGGGTCTGTGTATGTGAATGGATGTCTGTCTGGGTGTGCGTGAGAGAGAGAGAATGTGTGTGTGTGTGAGAGAGAGAGAGAGAGAGAAAATGGATGCCTGCCTGGGAGTCTCTGGGTGTGAGAATGAATGGAAGCCTGCTTGGGGGTGGGGAAGCAGTGTGAGAATGAATGGGAGCTTGCTTGGGGGTGTAAGGGAGCCAGTGAGAATGTGTGTGGTGTGTGTGTGTGGGGGGGGGTACATGCCGGTTACTTGTGACTTGGATTGGCTGCTGTTGGAGACAGGATACTGAGCTTGACAGACCCTTGGTCAGACCTAGTATGACATAACTTATGTTCTTTTGAGTGTTTGTGTGAGGGAGCCAGTGAGAATGAGTGTATGTGTGTGCGTCAGCGAGCCAGTGAGAGTGAGTGTTTGTGTGGTGTGTAAGGGAGCCAGTGACAGAGTGCATGTGTGTTTGTATTTGAGGGAGCCAGTGAGAATGAGTGCATGTTTGTGTGTGAGGGAGCCAGTGAGTCAGTACATGTGTATGTGAGGGAGCCAGTGAGAGAGAGAGAGTGTGTGTGTGTGTGTGTGTGTGTGTGTGTCTGGAAGCCAGAGAGTGTGTGTGTGTGTGAGGGAGCCAATGAGAGTACATGTTTCTTTGTGTGTGAGGGAGCCCATGAGAGCTTGTGTTTGTATGAGGGAATCTGGGGGAGTAAGAGTTTGTGTGTGTGAGGTGGGAGAGAGAGTCTGAGAGCCTGTGTATGAGTGTGTGTTTGCATGTGTCTGTGAGAGAGAGAGGTTGTGCATTTGTAAGACAGCATGTCTGGGTGTGTACGTGAAAATGTGTGTGAGAGACAGAATGAACATGCGAGTGTATATGAGAGATCGAGGATAAAGTTGTAAACCTCCTTAGCCCCCTAATCCTGAACAATCTCAGGATGACTGGAAATCAAGTTCCCAGATATGGACAGCAGTGGCTTTTTTCATCCTTATTAGTTTTAATTATGGGTGTCTTCTATTTTGAAATATTTTATTGGTGCTTGAGAAATTTAAAAAATGTATAATCACTTTAATTAATAGATGTTATTCTATTTGTCAGTTTGAAATATGTTTTTAATATGGTTTTACTATTATAATTAATATTTTGTTTCTTGATTTTGTTTGTTTTATGAGGGATGGTGATTTTGTTTTTCCATTGTTGCACTGTAGACAGAGTTTGGCTTCTTTGGGTTTCCATTCTAGTTTTTGTCTGCATATTGCTGGTTCTAATTTTTGATCCTTTATTCTATATTTGGGAAGTGTCTGCCTCTGTTCTGCACATGTGACCAAGGTGAAAGATTCTGCTAGCATGCAGTGTCTGTGTAGGGATCTATAATTATAAGGTTTGTTTTGTAGGTGTTGTATTGGTATTCTAGTGTAACATTTACAGTGCAGGTTTTTTACACGTAGGATTGTTGTTCTTGGAGTCCTTGGCATTTCTACTGTTATGTTATGATAGGTTTGCTGTATAGATTTTGAGTGTCTTTTTGCAGGGTTTATGTTAGTTCACAACAGGCCGATACAATCAAGTGAGCGTGGAAAAAGGGCGCTCAGAGATGAGCGCCTGCTTTCCTCACATGCGCCCAGCCACCTCTCCTGGGCGCACGATACCGTATTTAAATGAGACATGGCTGTCAGCGGGTTTGGAAAATGAACGCTCAATTCTACAAGTGTCTGTTTATCTAACTTGACCCTGCCGGCACTTTTTCTTTTTTTAAAACTTTGGTTCCTCCAACTCAATATCACCATAATACTAAGGGGTGGATTTTAAAAGGAGCGCGAATAGCCCTACTTTTGTTTGCGCTCCAGGCGCAAACAAAAGTACGCTGGATTTTAGTAGATACGCGCGAGCCGCGCGTATCTGCTAAAAACCTGGATCGGCGCGCGCAAGGCTATGGATTTTGTATAGCCGCGCGCGCCGAGCCGCGCAGCCTACCCCGTTCCCTCCAAGGCCGCTCCGAAAATCGGATCGGCCTCGGAGGAACTTTCCTTGCCCTCCCCTCACCTTCCCCTACCTAACACACCCGCCTGGCCCTGTCTAACAACCCCCCCCTTACTTTGTTTGGGGGATTTACGCCTCCCGGAGGGAGGCGTAAATCCCCGCGTGCCAGCGGGCCTCCTGCGCGCCGGGCCGTGACCTGGGGGCCGGGTACGGAGGGCGCGTGCCACCGCCCCGGACCGCCCCGGTCCGTAGCCACTCCCCCGTACCCGCCCCCAAACGCTGCCGACACCCCCGAAAACGCCGCGACGACCGGGTACCCGGACCCTCTAGTCCCCCGACACTACCCCCCTCGGAGACCCCGGGACTTACGCGAGTCCCAGGGCTCTGCGCGCGCCGGTAGGCCTATGTAAATAGGCTTACCGGCGCGGAGGGGCCCTGCTCGCCTAAATCCTCCCAAAACCGGGCAGATTTAGGCGAGCAGGGCTCTGAAAATCTGCCCCTAAGTGAGAGATGTAACAGAAAAGCAGTATTTTCTAATTTTCTGCTGTACACTTTTTCGTGCTGCTCAAAAATTAATGCTTGCCCTTGGGCAGGCACTAATTTCTGGAGTGTAAAATGTGCAGATCAGGGCGCACATCTTTTTTTCTGTATCCCAGGTGAATAACTAATAGCCCTTATCAACATGCATTTGCATGTGATGAGCGCTATTAAAATTTGGGGGGTTTGGACCACATTTTGAATGTGCTAACTCCTTATTGTATGGTAGTGAACATGCATCCACTATGTGCATCCAACCATGGGTAAATAGTGGCGCTCAGCGGAGCTCTCTTTACTGTATCGCCTGAATGTGTCTGGCAGTAGCAGATGCGGGTGCTGTTTTTATACTGTGAGGTGGCACCCGACTTTGAAAAATATTTTTTGTGTGATGAGCTGCAAGGGAAACATCCAAGCTCCATTGTTGGGAGAACTTCTGTAGATGTGCAGTGTTACAGAACTGGAGGTTCAGGATTTATATTAACATTGTCTTTTCCTGTATAGATTCCCAACTTCACTCTCATAGCCATATAGAATTAGTTTAATAAGACTATCAATAATGTTAATAGTATGTTTACTAGAAGAGTGAAACTGGCCAGGGTTTTTAAAAATTATGCAGAAAAGCCCAAGTGCGAACTATCGTGAGATTTTTTGTTTTATATAGCCAGTTTTAAGGCAGGGGGCCATGCCTAAAGAGGAGGGTGTAGTGTGAGAAGAACATATTACTTTGGCTTGCCCCCCCCGATTATTCTTTCTAAAGACGCCACTGATTTTCTCTGACCTTAAGCAGTAGAACAAGAGCAGGGGGGGGGGGGGGGGGCCCTAGAGAGGCCCACAAATGCAGGGCCCTGCGGGGGCCGCAGACCCTTGGAAGACCACTGCCCCTTTTTATGGGTGGATTGTAGTCCTACTTCATCAAGAAAATCCGAACTGAAGCCGCACCTCCAAATGACTACAACCAGGAATGCAGCTGCTGCTCCCACTCATTTAAAGCCAGACCGTTCAACTAAGATCCGCCTCTGAAATACCAACAAAAGTCACCACCTTCCGGCACCCAAAACACTCCAGTACTTGCGCGGTCCAAGCGACGCTTCGTATCCGGCCCCCGCCTCTCAGGCCAGTAAACAAGGACATCCATTGGCTGGGCTCTTATACAGACGCGGCCACGCCTCCTCCCCCAGCAGACTGTTTTCTATTGGTGAATGGGGACGGAATCTTGCCGACAGTCTGGACAGAACGGCGCACCTCCACTGTAGGGGCGGGTGACAGGTGCGCGCCTCCGCGGGCGAGCAGCCCGTCGCTGTTGTGCTCGCACCTTCCCTACTCGCTGCCGACGCCGGAGCGGTGGACGTGCTCGCGCCCGCGGAGGCGGCGGTGCTGGACGTGCTGGTTCTAGCGGTGCGTGTGTCTGGCTGGCTGGCTAGCTAGCTCGGTGGCTGTTGCTATGGCGGAGATTCGGGCCTCCTTTCCTTGCCTCTTCCTTCCCTTCCTGCTGCTGCTGCTGCTCCTGTTGCCGAGCGGTGGCCCGCAGCCGAGCCGAGGTAAATGTTAGGCGACGGAAGAGGGACGGGTACGGCGGAGGACCGAGGAGGTAGGGGGCGCCCCGCGCGGTCTCGTCCAGCTGTCTCCAATATGGCGGGTGCAGAGGCTGGCGGGCCAGGGGGAATGGGGAACAAGAGTCGCCCCCTGCCAGGGAGGGGGTTTCGCCTTTCATGGGCTGGAACAGTTTCCTCCCAGCTTTTCGCTCGGGTAAAGGGGGCGAGCTAAGTGGGTCGGTTCCCTTGTGCCGCCGGTGAGAGCCCGCACACGTTTTCGCCGTCCTGTTGTTTACACACCGCGCCGGCCTGTTACAACAGCGTTGTACGAGGGCCTGTAGCCCGACCTGGGGCACTCGGCGTCAGGACCAGCCGACTAATAAACTAGCAACTTGTCAGCTTTTGGTTCTGTTACTGATTCTTTGGAGGTTTATTCTTAATTATCCTTTTTTTGTCTTAATGGTAATCCTTTATTTTTGCACTGTTTCAGAATACTAACTCTGCACCTTTTTTATCATAATCATGTTATGTTTTTTGTAAACATTTTCTGCCCTCGATTTCACTCTGATGTGTAGAGATGCAGGCTTTGTTTTGTATGAAGCCTCGTAAGTGATGTTTTGAAGAGGATCAGAATTAGTAGCACTTAGTGTAAGGGGGCCTTTAGAAGCTATAAAGATTTACCACCCATCAGAAATGGAATAAAGCGGGGGGTGGAGGGGAAGAAAGGGGGTTCCTCATGTCTTTTCTTGTTTTAACTGCCGGTCGAATCATATTAAAACATTTTTGCTAAACGTGAGCACGAGGGTTGCAGATTTGTCCTTGGAATAGCCTCTTGTTAAGGCTATAGTGAGGAACAAGATGTATGGGTAACGGTGAAACAAATTGGTAGCCGGGCTTTTCCAGGGCTGTGAAATATTGTATGTATTATGCTATGTGAGAATCATGCTGTTTGTTAAATAATTTTTTGTAGAGCAGAGTTCTGGGAACTGTGTTGGTCTTGGAAGAAACAGGATTCTTTTAGACTGCACTATTTATCCAGTGGAAGAATTATTTAAATATGTAGTATATGATCTTTCAAGACCATATAGGTTTCTCCTCCAGTCGTCATCCTGAACTCTTTTTGCATGTTAAGAGAGTTGTTTTTTTTTTTAATTTAAGCTGTATTATGTCAGGTACTGTACTCAAAGTGCAAGTAGACATCATATATGGTAGTGTTTATATTTTTTAGATTTTGTAACTGATTTGATTTTGCTAGTGTTATTTTTTAATGCATTTTATTGTATACTTTTTGTTATGAGCTGCTTCGGGCCTTGGTGTAGGTGCCATATAAATGCAATAAATATATAAATATGGATATTAATGCTACTCAATGGTTGGGTTAAGTTATTTATCGATACACTTGTGGCATATATTGTATATTGGCTATTTGTTTTGATTATATATGTTACATTGTATGTTGCCTAGAGTTTTGCATCAGGCAACTAATAAATAAAATAAAAGTAAACATATTTTGATGTAGTGCCAAATAATTAATATATTTTTTTTATTTTTGGGGGTGTGTGTGTGTGGGGGGGGGGGTAATTGGGAATTTTTCTCCTGCTGCTTGGTATTTCTAGCTCATTTGGGACCAGGGCTGGGATCTCGCATCATGCACACTTATTTGCAACTACCTGAAGATGTTTTTCCCTTTTATATTCCCTCCTGCTTCACTTAACCCCAATGACTGCAGTGACAGTCCTTGACTAGGAGCCAAAGACTGGAGCACAAGAATGTGGACCTTGAGGCTGGCCATTAGGTTTTGCTGTTGAGGAATGGGTGAGGCTACCCTCCCTGAGACCCTGAACCCAGCCATGGAGCAGAGGCCTGTTCCAGGAATTAAACCTAGAAACCTCTACATGGCAACTCATAGGAATAAACACTCAGCCACCAGACTGACCTTCCAAATGATATTATTGTGTAGCTTGGGGCGGGGGGGGGGGGGGGTCATTTATAAGCACCTATCTTTAAAAACCTCATTTATGGTGAATGGAGGGCCTGGGGTTAATTTTCCAAAATGGTGCTGACCGGCCTTTGCCCTTTCAACAGGGGAGGGGCACTCGCTCATCAGGGTGAGTGTTGGGGAAGGGGGGGACGCAACCTGAGGTTATCAATGGAAAGGGGGGAGCTGGGGGCAAATCTTGGGGTGGGAGGGTGACCTATGTCTTGGGGCAGGAGGGGGTATTTGATTTAATAGGGAAGAGTTTAGGGAGGGAAAGTAGTACCGTGGCATGGCTAATGTACTTTTCTTTTCTTTTTTTTCTGTGGGGCTGCCTAGGGGAGTAGCAATACCCCTGGTGGCTTATTGCTGACTTTTGCAGGGGGTTTGTTTCAGGCCGCATGACTCGTTAAAGTGATGGCAGCCCTGTGCGTAAGAGGCTGCCATCACAAATTTAGGAGGACCCAGTCATGTTTTTTTTGTATTGTGGACTTTTTCAGTGAGACAGAAGAACACAGTGACAACACCATATTATATTGTCAGGAAGGGGCTAACTATTGTGCGAACACTCTTCCACTGGCAATATTTTGGCCCATCCACAATAAATAAATAAAAAAAAAAAAATCACAGCTTAGTAAATCTAGGCTTTAGTTTTCAGTTAAAACAAGTTAAATCATTAGGATCCATTATGTCCAATTTTATATTTATATTCCGCTTTTTGCACTTTTTTCAGCGCTTCAAAGTGGATTACGTTCAGGTACTGTAGGTATTTCCCTATCCCCAGAGGGCTCACAAACTAACAGGCCGATACAGAAAGAAATGCGGGAGAGCGGGCGAGCGCACAGGCCAGTGTCCTGGGTGTGCGATCCAGTAAAGAAAAATATGCTAATTAGAGCGTGTCCCTACCGCCTCCTTTTTGACAGGAGTGGCGGTTGTCAGTAGGTTTGACAGCCGAGGCACAATTTTTCCGGCGTCAGTTCTCGAGCCCACTGACAGCCACCGGTTCGGAAACCGGACGACAGAAATTAGCCAATTTTTTTTTTTAATTTTGAGAGAATGGTAGTGTGAAAAAGTTTTCTGAAAGTTGATTCTGTTTACCAGGAATAAGACCCCACCCCATCCCCAAAATATGGTAGCAGTGGCACTAAGAATTTGACAGGTTAACATTGTGAGCAATCTGGCTATTGCATCCTTTCTTAAGGAAGATTGTTAAGAGGTTTTATTGTGTAAAAAGCACATAGCAGTTGCCATGGTAAAAGGCATACTGGTTGGAGGTGACCATAGGAGGATTTATATTGTAACCAGCCAGGTAGGAAACTGGGTATTGAATATTCTTACTGGAATTTCCAAGAATCCCAACAGTAAATGTCCCTGTTTGGGACTCATGCAGCCATTTCCACTGGATGATCAATGTCATACAATCAGTAATTATCACACCATCAGATATCCATTTAGATGAAACAGCTACTTTATAGTTCTGCTGAATTAGTCAAGTTTCATCACATTGATAGGACTAAACACAATTTGTTTCTTAAAGTGCTAGCATAAATATTACATGTTCCATTCTTCACAATAAGAGGTTCAGATCAAACTGTAGCAGTTTCCATCTTCTATAAGCTTTGCGTAGAAAGGTGGTTGAAGTATATTCTGAGTACAGCCAATTTTTGCACAGTTCAAGCTTTGGTTCTTTGCTTCATCTTTAGTGGTGTTTATCTAGGCCTTCACAAAATCTTCTTGCAGATACTACAGTTAGTGCAGAATGGAGCTGCTAGGCTTATCTGTGGTGCTAAGCCTCGGGACAGGTTCACCCCTTACTTTAGAGACTTGAGCTGGTTGGCAGCTGATACATGGATCTAATTTTAAATCCTTACTTT
The DNA here is from genome assembly GCF_901001135.1 of Rhinatrema bivittatum. Taxonomy (NCBI): domain Eukaryota; kingdom Metazoa; phylum Chordata; class Amphibia; order Gymnophiona; family Rhinatrematidae; genus Rhinatrema; species Rhinatrema bivittatum. The sequence continues at coordinate 260,446,167 of NC_042617.1, read as the reverse complement.
GATCCACAAAGTTTATTAATGGGCATGGCCCATGGTATTTAAGGGAAATGTTATCACAGCACAGTTTCCTTGCCCTTTGAGTTCTTCCAGAAAGGCACTACTGAATGTTCACTCATTTCATGTGGTCCGATTTAGGAGACTTGCAATAGTGCCTTTTCTGTCACATATGAGCTTTGTGATGAAGCTGATTATTTCTCTTTTAGGAAAAGCTGAAGAGCTTGTTCATTGGCTCTAATTCATGAGTCTATTCTGCTACAGATTATTTTTTGTTTTATTTTGGGTTGCTTACTGTTTTAATGTGTATTTACTGTCATCTGCTCTGAACATAGTATGGATAAGGCGGAATACATATTTTTTAAATAAATTCCAGTAAAAGAGGGGGGAGAGTGCTCTGACAGTTCTGCCTCTTTGCTAGCTCCAGATCCTTTCCCTTCCCAGACAACTTCTGTACTAGTTCATGCCAGCTCTTGTTGAAAAGTTGGAAGTTATTGTATTTTATTTTCTGCAAGCCCACTTTTGCTGTCAGTGTTGGTGTTTCTTTTCATGGCTAGTTGCAGTCCTAAGTGGTTGGCTGTGTAGAAGAAAGACATTCAGACTGAAGAGATGTCGAGCTCTGGAGTTCACTTGCAAGGATGATTCTCATCAGCATAAAAACAAACCCCATTTACAGAACAAAGCTTTCATTCTCTGCCTGGAACCCTGGCATCTGCCAAGAAACATGTCGGAGCAACTCCCCTACAGCCTGCTTTCTGTCAGAGCAGCCTTGTAGGCTGCTCTCCTCCCGTCATTTTAGTATGGTGCTGTTCACAGGGTTTCATTCAGTGGGCTCACTTTGGGTACAGTACAGATCTTATGAAAAAAAAAAAAAAAGAGAAATCTTGATCTCAGTACTAGGTAACAACATGTGGTGTATTTTGTTTGTCAGTAAAGAATCACAGATTCCTTTGATTTTCATTACTTACAAATATCTATGCTGAGGGATTGGTTGGGGCGAAGAGCAGCTGTAAGGTTTTGTGGTTTGTTTTTTTTTTAATAACCAAAGTATATCTTTGTAAGAGTAACAAGTATGTTTAATATTCTTTTTTTCATTAGAAAGTTTTATATCCATCATGAAAATCTGAAAACATTAGCAACTCTGTCTGAGATCTAAGCTTCCATCTTTCTGTGGAGAATTCAGTTCTGCAGAGTAGTTGGATGTCCTGCTCTATTAAATGTCCTGTTTACTCCTTCAGACACTCCAAATAGGGCATTCATGTTCCTTTGTCTGGTTTACGGTTTAGGAGTCTGGGTGAACCTTGATGTGTATAGCAGTTGTCCTTCACTTAGATACCATCGGTAGAGGGTATGGAGATGTGAGGGTGCACTGAAGGTCTGAAAGGTTAACATCATTGCCCCTGCTGCCAAAAAGTGCAATGTCTTTGTTGCCATATAAATTTATATAGTGGGTCCTCTTCAGTGAGCAAGAAAACGTGTAGCTAGTTTGAGGTATCGATGTCCCTTTTGATAAGCCAGAGGGAGAGCATTTTAGAATTTTTTTTATTCCAGAAACAAAACTATAATTAGGTGCATAGATCTTTAGATATGTAAGAATGTACTTTCAACGGTGAACTTGTATGGAGATTACTATTTCTAAACACAGATTTGGTGAGAATATTGTAATGTTAAATTGAGAAACTACAAAGAAATTTACAGAGGAGTGTTATATCAGTTCACCAGAGAGAGTATGTTAAAATAAAACTGTTTAGAATTACTGTCTCTTACTAGGATAAGAGTGTTCTTGGGGAAGTCTCTTTGCCTCCCAATGCCTCAGGTACTCACTTGAATTGGATGCTGTGCAAGTAGCACATTTAAGACTAATCAGAGAAAATTCTTTTTCACTCAATGCACAATAAAGCTCTGGAATTTGTTGCCAGAGGATGTGGTTAGTGCAGTTAGTGTAGCTGGGTTCAAAAAAGGTTTGGATAAGTTCTTGGAGGAGAAGTCCATTAACGGCTATTAATCAAGTTTACTTAGGGAATAGCCACTGCTATTAATTGCATCAGTAGCATGGGATCTTCTTGGTGTTTGCATAATTGCCAGGTTCTTGTGGCCTGGTTTTGGCCTCTGTTGGAAACAGGATGCTGGGCTTGATGGACCCTTGGTCTGACCCAGCATGGCAATTTCTTATGTTCTTATGTCATTGTTGTAAAACTCAGAAATCATTTTCCAGCCTTCTAGTTTTTCTGATAAATTTTCAGCTTCAGTTGTGTGCCACACATTGGGATGCTTTCAGAAAGCAGTGTAGGAGTACAGTGTGGTTGGCCTTGTACTTTCTATAATATGGAATGTCCTACTGCTGGAGCTGAAAATCTTTCCAAATAAACTGAACAAACTTGCATGTTTTAAACTACTTATGAGCCCAATAAAGGCAACTTTTATACCCAGCTGTTTTGCTCACATGCTTTAAGCATATACGAAATTAGCAAAATCTTGTCTTTTCTCATCAGTCTTTTGCTGTGGCTTCAGTGTAAGGTCTGTATTGTCTGTTGGCATAACCTAAACCAGCTATTATGTGAATGCCGGGATTTGAGCAATTGTAATATAGCTTCTGTATTTAGCCGCATTGCTTCCTTATGTTCTGTGGGTAGTGGAGCATGGCCACAAATATAAGTTATTTCAGTTGCCACTTCTTGGTGGTGTATACTGGTTCATGTGTCCGAAATGTTGTGCCTTTTTTTTTTTTTTGCCCTGTGAAGTTTAGTCCAGAGTTCATTTTATTCAACAACTTTTCTGCTGAAGCAGTATGATTTCGTATCTTCATTATTTGATTTCTATTGCAGAGTCATAGATTTGAGTCTCAGTGTAATAATGTGCAGTTTATAAGGCAAGAAAAGTGCTAAACGTTATTTCCTTCTTAGTCGCATCCTTGCAAAATTCTTCGATGATGAACAGATGTATTTGAGTCATAGGGTTGGCAGGAGGAATGTGATTTTTGAAATTCCTGCTTCTCAAGTCATTCTAAAGTTAAGCAACCCATTTTGGGGCAGTGGGTCTCATTGTTCAGCCCTCTGCAAGCAGGTAGTATCTTAGAGAAGCCCACTCCTTGCTCCTGTAGTCCTCTAGACATAGCATTACAGCTGAGAACTTTCTTCTGCATCTAGAGACACCTGATGTGGAAGATGATGCTTCCCCGTCAGCAAACGGGCATCAATCTGCCCCAATGCATGGGTGATGTCTTCTGAAGGTACCAATATGGTCCCAGCAGTCAGAGCTTAGTAAAGAGCATGCGCGGGAGTTCATGCGTACTGCTTTGTGAGCCTTTCAGAGTTTCTTTGCCTAAGCTACAACACAAACGTGTTCCCAGTCTATTTCGTTAGGGTCATTTTTAGGCCTGTTTCTGCCTTGTTGCATCTTTCTTGTTTTTGGCAACTGCCTTGACAGGCCTGTAACAGAACTTTTGAGGTCTAAAAAAAAAATAAATGGAAAAGACCAAGAAGACTGTGGCCATCATTTTTGAGACCTGCAGCTGTGAACGCCAGATGTCCACTACAGATACACATTCTGTTTGTTGCCTGGGTCTGGATTATGTTACCTCTAGCTTACTACAGTTCTGGTAGGGTGTCCCCGGGGGCACACATAGTACGCTGCCTTTAAAATGGAGTCTTTGCATAAGACACTGTTGGGTAATGGCGCAAAGTGGCGTATTGGAGCTGCTTTTCCTTTCAGAGCGAATTGAGGACTCGCAGCACAGAAAGTCAAGGCAGGAGGAGGAAGTGACGTCAGCCGATGAGATGGCTGCCTAACTCCTGAGCTCCCGCCACCTTCCCTACCAAACGCTTTTTTGCGGGCGACAAATCGCAAATTTCTGCTTCACAAGCGGCGAATATTACTAGCAGGCATCCAGGATGGCGACGAAGCGAAAATCCGTGGATTTCCGCTGCTTTTCTTACCAAAAATCGGGCGGAGAGGAGGCAGAGGCACCGACGGGGAGCACGACTTCCGACATGCTTTCTGAATCCCCAGATGGCGCAGATGAATTTAATCTTACATCTGATGTGGCACCGACGCGCTCAGAGTTCCGCGACTGGTTCTGCAGCATTAGGCAGGACCTAAAAAGTTACAAGAAGGAGATTCGCGAAATGATGGAGGACTTTCAGGAGGAATTACACGCCGTGGGCAGGCGAGTTGATGACTGTGAGGGCAAAATGGATGAACAGGTGGAGGCAACGAAGCAGCTCCAGGACATCTGCAATGACTTGCAGGGAGAAAATATCGCCATGCGGGCCAAAATGGCTGACTTGGAGAATAGAGCAAGACGGGGAAATCTACGCTTCAGGGGCTTTGCAGAAAACCCTAACAACGAGAACTGTGAGCTTTTGATTACCCGTTTTTGCACATATCTATTAAACGGTGAGCCTTCGGATGCGCCGCAGGAGGGGGTGCAAATAAAGATTGACAGAGCGCATAGAGCGTTGCGTCCCCCGAGAGCGAATGTACCAAGGGACATAATTGTTTGCTTCCACAGCTACTCACAGAAGGAGAAAATAGCGGTGGCGGCGAGGAAACAGCAGAAGTGGGTGTGGGAAGCCCAGGAGATCTCTATATATGCAGATCTTTCCCAAGCCACGTTACAGAGCCGCTACGAGTTCCGGGAGGTCACACAGTTTCTTCGGGGCGCAAATATTAAATATCGCTGGCTGCACCCGTTTGGGCTGACTTTCACGTGGGAAGGACAGACATCACACTTGCAAACGGTGGCGGAGGCGACGGCGACTGCACTTTTGAAAGAAAAGGGGTTCAGCCCTGCGATACAGACATCTGGCCCACCTCGGCAAGCTCTCCCTCAAGGCCAACACCCCAGATGGCAGAGAGCCAGCACCAGAAACAGCCGGTTGAAGAGGAACTCCGACGCTACTAAGCGCGTGGATGGGAAAACCTGAACTGTTAAGAGTTCATAGAGTTGGATATCTGTTTATATTACCTGCCTCAGGCTGAGTGAGCCCAATGTCCAAGCAAGCCTGCGCTCGCTGTTTAATTGTTATCTAGTTTCATGTAAAATTGCATAAGTTCAGAGTTGGGGAATTCTAGATTGTCACTGCTTTATTAACATGCTATTAGGGAAGGGGGAGTGAAGTCAGTTATCTTCCTCCATAAATACTGAGAGTATGGATCTACAGGATGGAGCATGTAGATCTGACGTGCGGGAGGGGAGGGGGACAGGGAGGGGGGGATTTGGGGGGGTGCAGAGAGGAGCTCAATACCTCATGGTAACGCCACTGACCTCGGGTGAGGCTCACAGCTTTGGTACTTCTGTACGGGGGTCAACGGAGGCGGTGAGGGGGATGGGACCCCACGGCTCAAATAGTACTGCGGAGGCCATGTCAGATTGGATAAATGACAACCTTGCGTATCGCCTCTCTTAATGTTAAGGGGCTTAACACTCCTTATAAGAGACGCTTGTTTTACAGGGAATTGAGCTGTCTTAAAACTGATATCGTCTTTGTTCAAGAGACCCATCTCAGGGCAAGGTATGAAACGCTTATGGCATCTTCTAATTATCCGCACCAATACTATGCAGCTAGTTCTAACAAAGCGAAATATGCAGGGGTAGGAATCTTGTTTAGTAGACATGTGGTCTTTGAATGTCTTAGTTGTATTAAGGATCCCATGGGTCGCTATCTTATACTAGTTATCTCTATCAATGGGGTGTTATATACTTTAATGAATATCTATGCACCGAATAAGGAACAGGGAAGGTTTTATGATCAGGTTAGCACCCTGCTCCTCTTGCATAGCAAGGGATTTTTGTTGCTGGGGGGGGGATTTCAATGTGGTACGGGTGCCCCAACTCGATGCTTCTAAGGGTAGTGTTTCCTCTTCTCATGATCACAGAGCCAAGCTCCATACCCTAATGGACACATGGCAGCTAATGGATGTCTGGAGGGCACATTATCCCACATCTAGAGTCTATACGTTTTATTCAACACCACACTGCTCCTATTCAAGAATAGATTACTTTCTTGCAGATAAGGGGCTCTTTCACCAGATCCGTCACTCAGATATCAGCCCGGTGGTGTGGTCGGACCATGATGCAGTGACACTAGAGGTATCATTACAGGGATATGATGTTGGGGTGAGGTTCTGGCATCTAAACGAATCCCTACTGAGCGAGGAAGATTATGTTTCCGTCCTCACTGAAGACATCAAAAGGTTTTTTTCCCTAAATATGGGGGAGGATGTCTCTGCGCCCATAGTGTGGGATGCCTTTAAGGCCTACTTTAGAGGTTTATTGATCTCTCGCGGCACTTTTGTTAAAAAGAGGGACTCAAAAATTGCTCAGGAATTGAGGGACACTATACGCCACCTGTCACAACAACATCAGCTTAGTGGCTCGGGGAAGGTGTGGTTGAAGCTTACACGGGTCAGGGAGGATCTTACCCGATTGGAAACTAATAAGATTGCCCACTCTATGCTGTTGGCGAAGCAGGAGTACTTTGAGGGGGGCAACAAAGCTGGAAAGCAGTTGGCCTCACGTTTAAAACGCATACAATATCAAAATAATATTGCCAAAATTAAATCCTCAACAGGAGCCATTCTAACTAATAATACTGACATCAGGAAGCGTTTCTTAGATTTTTACGCTCAATTATATGCTTCTAATGATACTATCTCCCAGGCCACTGTAGATGGTTATCTAGCTGATATACGGTTACCCTGCCTCACCGCTGAGGCGCAAACGGCCATTGATGCTGAGATCACGGCAGCAGAGATACTTGATAGTATTCACGAGTTGAAGGTGGGGAAATCCCCGGGACCTGATGGGTTAACGGCTAAATTTTATAAGCAATTTGGGCCTCACTTGGTAGCACATGTACAAAAAGTATATAACTCTTTAAGAATGGGAGTCAAACTGGGTCCTCAAGCTAATCTAGCGGGCATCACGGTACTCCCCAAGCCAGGCCGTGACCCCACGGTCTGTGGTTCATATCGTCCCATCTCCCTGATAAATTTGGACCTTAAGATACTAGCTAAAATACTTGCCGGTCGCATGAATAATTACATCACGGGCATCATACATCAGGACCAGGCGGGATTTATCCCAGGGAGAATGGCTGGGGACAATGTTCGGAAACTGATAGATCTATTGTGGTTGGTCCATGGTCGCCGGGGAGATGCGCTTCTCCTCTCAATGGATGCAGAAAAAGCATTCGATATGGTTCACTGGCCCTTTCTGTTTGGGGTATTGCGTAAAATGGGATTTGGCCCGTATTTTTGTGAATGGTTGCTTAAATTGTATGATCACCCTCAAGCGTGCCTCAAAATCAACGGGGGGTATTCCAATAGTTTCGCTGTGGGAAGGAGAACAAGGCAGGGGTGCCCTCTATCGCCCATCCTTTTTGCGATTTTCCTGGAGCCCCTGGCGATTAAAATTCGCAGTAATCTGGCTATTCGAGGAGTACAGGTGGGCGACATACACCATAAACTTTGCCTCTTTGCTGATGATGTTATATTTACAGTGACGGACCCCCATGCTTCCCTATTGGCCATTGAACAGGAAATACGGTGGTTTAGCGAGGCCTCAGGGTACCTGGTCAATTGGGAAAAATCGGAGATTCTTAACCTTACCTGTTCTGCCTCTACCGTACAATCCTTAAAACCTCTTCACCCTTTCCGCTGGGCTCATAAAAAAACTCAAGTACTTGGGGGTTTATGTATCTAGTCATCCGAGGGATATCTATGCTTGCAATTACCCTCCGCTTATCCGGAAAATCTTCTTTGATTTGGATGTATGGCATAGATTACCTATGTCCTGGTTGGGGCGCATAGCTACTGTTAAGATGAACATTCTCCCGAAGCTATTATATCTATTTCAGTCATTGCCTATAGCTATACCTAATGCAGCACTTAAAACGTGGCAGCGCCGGATCTTTAGCTTCATTTGGAGAAGGCGACCGCCACGCGTTAGTAGACAGGTTTTATACCAATCTAAATTGGAAGGGGGTCTGAGTGTACCTAATCTTCAATGGTATTATGTGGCAGGTCAAATTCACTCTCTCATAGAGTGGCATGCGAATAGGGTCCCGAAACACTGGGTAGCTATTGAGCAGTATCAGGTGCCGGAGATGCAGTTAGCTGCCTTGCCCTGGCAGCCTAGGAGTACGTGGCGGGCATGTCCAAATGTCTTGCCTACCACTCGCCATACTTTATCGTTGTGGACCTCTTGGAAAGCCAAGTTGGTGGGCAATAAGAAATATTTTTACATGACAAGTTTATACCATAATACTGATTTTTGCCCGGGGCTGCCTACATCAGCATTTCCTGCTTGGAAGGACAGGTCTATCATTAGACTGGAGCATTTATGGGGAGGGGATAAACTTCTCTCTTACGCCTCGTTACAAGAGAAGGTAGACATACCGGCTACCGAATTTTTGGCCTATAAGCAGTTGGAGCATTTTTGTTTTACCAATGGTGTGACGGCGGATCTGCGGGGAGGTAAAACTTTATTTGAAGGTTTTTGTTCCAGCCCGCATAGAACGAGGGGCCTCCTCTCTAAGATTTATAAGTTACTCAATGGTAGACTGCTGGTGGTACCCAGTCATATCAAAGCATGGTGTGCTGATCTCAGGCGGGACATAACAACAAGTGAATGGGACCGGATCTATCTCCATATCAGTAAAGCTTCTATTTCCTCTCTTCTTGTAGAAAATGGGTACAAATTATTATATCGTTGGTATATTACTCCAGAAAAGTTGGGGAAAATGAATCCCAATCATGATAGCAAATGTTGGAGAGGGTGTGATGCTCGGGGCTCATTTTTACACATGTGGTGGGAGGGGGCTTGTATCCAATCTGTATGGCAGAAAGTTGAATGTTGGTTAAACAAGATGCTTGCACATCCTATCTCCCTTACCATCGACGGAACATTGCTGCATGATTTTGGCAGCATCGAGCCTATGGGGGCATCGGACCTGTGTATACAAGTGTGTATAGCTGCTCGTTTGGAAATTGCACGTATGTGGAGGGACAAGAACGGGCCTAGTCTGGCGGTGATTCAGCGGAGGACGGATCACCTCTGCACCCTGAACAAACTTACAGCGGAAAGACGTAAGAGACTGAAAATGTTTTATCAAACCTGGAATCCTTATCTACAGTGGCGGACTACCGAGGCATCCTTGACGTCTGCTGCATAGTCTGAGTCCGTGGGAAGCCCAGGACGAGCTTGCTCTTTTGATGATTATTTGCCTTTCTACCTTGATTATGGGACTGTACCCTCGTGGAGCAGAGTCTCACTGCCTTGACCTTTGGCCTATTGGTCAATGGCTTCACCTTTATTTTAACAAGCTGTTGCCTTTGTATGATATCACTGCTACTGGAAACAGGGGTGGGGGCTCCTTTCAGGCACTTGGGGAGGGGAGGGGGAAGGATCTTGGGAGGGTATGAAATGATGACACTGGGACGCATCTCTGTTTGTGTTCAATACTTTATTGTTGTTTCGATGTTACTCCTGTGTGTCAATAAAATTGTTCATGTTAAAAAAGAAAGTCAAGGCAGGATTTATCTTACCACACACACTTCCCCCAACCTGCAAGTCACAGAATGCCTGCCCTGCCCCCATCCACCATGGCATTAGTTCCTGGATCCAACACAGGGCAGGGATTGAATACAGTGCAGAAAACTAAGGTGCCAGCTGAGGTGGGAGAATTGGTGCTGATCACTTGTGAGGGATCCCCTCTGGGGCTGTCTTCTTTTGTGCCTAAGAAACCTGCTTGGGGCTTAGCAAGTGCAAAGCTGCCCTCAACCTGAGGCAGGAAGTTGACTCCTTAGCACAGGTGCCATCTCGTTCATAGTGCAGGAGATCCCCATGGCACCGAGCCATTTGTTTTTACTGGACCAGGGTGCTGTATGTCTCTTCAGCATGGAGAATCTTCCCTGTTGGAGCGGAGCACTTCAGTGAATATGCATGCCGTGGAACAGAAGGAAATTTCACTTGTGCTGCCAACTATGGAGTGCCTCCGAACCAACTGCCACTGCGGCTCCGAATTCCCACTGCGCCACACACATTGGCTACCATTTATGAGATGAACCAATCTGGGTTTCTGAAGAGCATGTCTCTCCTCCCAGCACAAAGTGGCCCTCAGCCTTGATACACTTAAGTTCTGAAGACTGGAGAGGGAGGATGGAATTTTTCTTGTCCAAAAGGGAGGACATTTTTCTCACATAGTGAGACTACTCAAAGTTCCCCATAGGGTCATACTTTACCCTAGGGGCTTCCAGTGGTGGGAGTTCACCATGTTCCCCCCCCCACACCCACCAAGTGGTAGATTCACGACCTCCACAGGAGGCCCTTCATAGATCAGAAGAGGAAAAAGTGGGCTCAGTTCATTGTGAGGTCCTGTCAGATGTTTCCATCTCAGACTAACAGAGGCCCCTTTCCTCGGTCACCATCATCACCTGAGTCATGGCTCAGAATACTCCAGTGGTCAAGAGAGGATGAAGCTTCTATGGAGATTCCTTCAGATTCTTATCAGACTTGCCTCAGCATACCTCTCTTCTGGAAGATCTCTGCCACTCAAATGTTTCTTGGATCACCTGATGTACTCATTATCTGTTAGTGTCAGGAAGGAGCAAGACCTGAGAGCGGATGTCTTTTTGGTCTCTTCAGTTTCTTTACCTCCAGCGAATTCTGCATCCATTCCGGTGTATAGACACTTTAAGGATGTGGCAGACTCCAAATGTCTTCCAGTGGCCCGAAAACTTAACCTAAAGTATAGGTTCAGGCTTCACCAGGCTTTGGGGTAGTCCAGCTATCGCTACTTTGTGTGCTGGAATTGGCATTGAAGTTTGTGAAGCGCAATTGTGATCACTCGTCACATTTCCTGGGAAGGGTTCAAAGGCATTGGATGATTTTGGGGAAAAAAGGTCGTCTAGGGAGCCATGCTGTGTGCTTTGATTGTAGCTCATCAGCTGTACATGGTACAATATTTACATGAAGTGTCAGTCCCAAGGCAGGGACTTCTGTCATAGGGTGGATGACTAGGAATGTGATAAGCAGATCTCATCTGATCTTCTCTGTGTATGAAGGATTTAATTAATGCTGCAGCCAGGACTTCAGCCGCTTCTGTAGGAGTTCAGACTCATGTTACAGGCAAATGGCCTTTGTGAATATATGCCTGACCTTCTGCCAGTTGTGCTGTGTACAGGAGACAACTTGTTTAGAGACCAGGTAGAGGAGAATGTGGTTCTGATTAACCCATTATGTCCCAGTGTTCTGTTTAGGACATCTTAAAAAATTGGGACACAATGGGTTAAGAAGCATCAGTTTATTTTGCAGTTCTTATTTGGGGCAATGGAGGACCAGCTGGCTCAGCCCAACAGCAGTTCTTGTCCTATAAGTACCCATTCTTGTAAAAACATCATTTCCACTTTTTGTTTCAATGCCTTTGAGCTACTCCTACTATTTAGCAGCAGCAGCTCCTGTTAGAGGTCAACAGAGGGAAAGGCATCATCAAGAGGCTCAGCAGCATTCGCAGCCTTAAACCTGGGACGAGTTTTTGATGTCTGAGGCCCGCCATCTCCAGTGGGGGAGAAAAGTCTGTCACCAAAGACAAGTGGGTCCTGGAAATTGTGGCACCACTTATGCTTCTCGTGGTGGCCTCCTCCAGCTCAGTGGATTGCCTTCTTCAACTCGGATGCTTCTCAATTTGAACAGCTGCTACTGGAGGTAAAGTCACTCCATCAACAGACGGCAATTGAGCTTGGACCTTTGCAGGATTGTGGCCAGGGGTTCTAATCCCCCAAAAATCAATGAGATTGAGACTGTCCTGGATTTATGGAGGCTGAACAAATTGTTGGTTCATGAGAGATTCAATATGATGTTCTTCCAGGTGATTCTTTGCTTCATTCAACTGGGGAGATTTGATGTATGATCTGGATCCGAAAGACGCTTATGTGCACATTCCCATTTACCATGCCCATCAGATGTTCCTGCATTACCAGTACAAAGTGCTTCTTTTTGGCCTCTCGATGGCCCCGAGGGTGTTCACAAAATGTCTTGTAATTGTGGCTGCACAGCTTAGTAAACAGGGAATCTGCATATTCTCATACCTGGACAATTGGTGACTGCTCCATCTCCAACGAGTTCTGGAGTCCCTCGATACAATCATCTGGCTTCTCTGAGTTTACTGGTCATCTTTTCCAAGTCCAGTTTGATCTCATTTCAAAAAATTAAGTTCATAGGAGCCTGGATAGACTCCAAGAAAAAGCATTTCTCCCTGTTGAAAGAGGTGCACTACTGGTGTGCCTAGTAAGGTTTTTTTCCTACAGCAGGACTGAGCATCAGTAAGGTCTATCTGGTTCTCACAGGACAAGCAGGATGGTTGTCCTCACAAATGGGTGACATCGAGGATGGAGCCCACCACGGAAAAACTTCTGTCAAAGTTTCAGAAACTTTGACTGGCCCCTACTGGGCATGCCCAGCACGGCACCAACCCTGCAGCCAGCAGGGGTCTCCCTTCAGTCTTCTTTTTTCCGCGCAGCAGTAGCCACGCGGTGAAAGAGCTCTTAACCACGTTCCTGACAGGAATTTGGAATTTCCTATTCTAAAGAAAAATTTGCCCCTCAGGGGTCTCCTTCGACTAATTTTTCATTCCGCGGACCCTCGGTAAGTTTTGCCGTCGTTTTCGTCGACTTCTGTCGAGTTCCATCTCGAGGCCTGTTGGCAGTCGACAGTCCCGCAGTTAAATTTTTGGCCCATAGCCATGGCGTCGGGTTTCCGTCTATGTCCGGACTGTACCCGGACTATGTCCATCACAGAGCCCCATGGCGTCTGTGTTTTGTGCTTAGGTAGTGAGCATGATGTCCTGACTTGCACCAAATGTGCCTTAATGACGCCAAAAGGTCGCAAAGCCAGGATGGAGAAGATGGGACTCCTTTTCCATGCTCGTACCCCAACGCCATCGATTGCATCGACGTCTTCGGAACCGGCACCGTCGAGATTGCACCATCGGCAGCCCTCCGGTGACCGTCCGCCATCGACTCCAGTCCCTCCCCCGGATGGTCGAGGGGACCGGAAGGACAAGCATCGTCATCGACGTCACAAGTCTCGGCCTGTCGAGGATCCATCGTCATCGACCTCTATTCCGACCGAGCCACCGACTAAGAAGCCGAGATCAGATCTGGCACCGTCCACCTCTGGTTCACAGGCACCGAGGCAACCCTCACCCCCTCGGGGTTTGGGAGCCGCGATTCCACCTATCACGGTGGTCCCTCCGGCTCAGCCTCAGCCTCCCTCTCCCGTTGAGCCGGGTCTTGTTACCCCTGGTCTCCGGGCAGAACTGGACTGGCTGGTCCAGGAGGCCATCGAGAAAGCGATGCTCAAGCTCCAACCTCCACCGGCACCGACTCCGGCACCGAGAAGGGAACCGGCCACCGAGCCGATTGCTGCAGCCCTAGCACCGCTTCTCACCCGGATGGAAAAGCTCGTATCAGCTTTTCCACCGGCGATTCCAGTACCATCGAGACCTCTGTCACCGACAGACCTTTCATCGAGTGGAGAAACATCGTATTTGATTCCCCCATCAGGGGTGGTTCCATCGGTGCCTTCTCGGCCATCGCCACCGATATATTCTTCGGTTCCACCGAGATTTCCGATGCCGGCATCGATTCCACGGCGACCGGCGCCGGTGCCCTCGATGCCATCACCGGCTCCAGCACCGATCCCATCGAGGTTATACTCCAAGCCCTCGGTGCTTTCTTCCAGTTACCCAGAGCCTCAACCAGGACCTTCAGGAATTCAGGCTCCACCTGGTCTTACCGGTCATCCTGATCCTTATGACTCTTGGGGTGATGATACTTCTTCTGACACAGATTTACCTTCACCACCTTCTCCTACGGAGAGTAGAAAGCGTTCTCCTTCTGAGGACTTGTCTTTTATAAATTTTGTGAAACAGATGTCAGAAGTAGTCCCTTTTCAGCTCCACTCTGAACAAGATGACAGACATGAGATGATGGAATTACTCCAATTTTTGGATGCTCCCAAAATCATCACCTCCATTCCCATCCATCAGGTCTTTCAAGATCTTCTTAAAAAGAATTGGGAATCGCCTGCATCTGTTACTCCAGTAAATAAAAAAGCTGATTCGACATATCTGGTACAGTCAGCTCCCGGTTTTCAAAAACCTCAAATGGACCATCGCTCAGTAGTCGTGGAATCAGCGCAGAAGAAAGCTAAACGACTAAAGCCTCATTCTTCTACACCACCTACTAAGGAAAATAAATTCCTAGATGCTGTAGGCAGAAAAGTCTTTCAAGGAGCTATGCTGATATCAAGAATTGCCTCGTATCAGCTGTATATGACTCAGTATAACAGAGCCATTTTCAAACAAATGCAGGACTACTCAAATACTTTACCTGAACAATTTCAACCACAGCTTCAAGCCCTTATAGACAAAGGTCTTGAAGCTGGAAAGCATGAAATAAGAACTTCATATGATGTCTTTGATGCTTCCACAAGGCTTTCAGCAACAGCCATCTCAGCCAGACGTTGGGCTTGGCTTAAATCATCCGATCTTCGGCCGGAGGTCCAGGACAGACTCTCAGATTTACCTTGCCTAGGAGATAATTTGTTTGGAGAGCAAATTCAGCAAATAGTAGCTGAATTGAAAGAGCATCATGAGACGCTGAAACAACTTTCATCCACTCCTTCAGATTTACCCTCCAAACAGCCTTTTAAGAAAGACCCTAAAAAGCCCTTCTTTAGGCCACGGCGATATTATCCACCATCGGCTAAGTCCCGGCCTGCACGTACCTCGCACAGGACTCAGCCACGCCAACCGCGTAAACAAAGACCTGCCACAGCTCCACCTCCGGGCCCTGCGGCTGGTCTTTGACCGTCACATAGACAGCACTTACCAGACCCCTCTTCCAACTGTCCCAGTAGGAGGTTGACTGTGCCATTTTCTGCACAACTGGCTTCGCATTACCACAGATCAGTGGGTGATAGCAATAATTACACAGGGTTACCACCTCACTTTCACAACTCTTCCTACAGACTCCCCACCTCTACAAACATGGAGTCTTCCCAATCATTCTGCTCTTTTAGAGCACGAAGTATCCCTTCTCCTACAATCAAATGCTATAGAACCCGTTCCTCCCTTACAACAAGGACTGGGATTCTATTCCAGGTACTTCATGATTCCAAAAAAGTCAGGGGGCCTACGTCCCATCCTCGACCTGCGGGCTCTCAACAAGTACCTTCTCAAGGAGAAGTTCAAGATGGTAACCCTGGGTTTGCTTCTCCCACTGTTGCGAAGAGGGGACTGGCTATGCTCCCTAGACCTAAAAGACGCATATACCCACATTGCGGTTACAAAATCTCATCACAAATACCTGCGTTTTCTGGTAGGCCGAAACCATTACCAGTACAGAGTCCTACCTTTCGGCCTAGCATCCGCACCACGAGTCTTCACCAAATGCCTCGTGGTAGTGGCAGCATTCCTCAGGAAAGAAGGTGTCCACGTCTACCCCTACCTGGACGATTGGCTAATCAGGGCTCCAACTCAACTACTTGCTCAATCCTCCCTAGCATTGACAATTCAGACTCTCCTTTCCTTAGGATTTCTTGTAAATTACGAGAAATCTTGCTTGGTCCCATCTCAAACCTTATCCTTCATTGGGGCAGACTTGGACACCTTACAAGCAAAGGCCTTCCTTCCTCATCAACGGGTTCAAACCCTCGTGTCCCTAGCTCGCCAGCTGCAGTTTCAACACACAGCCACAGCTCGCCAGTTCCTTGTTCTACTGGGACACATGGCTTCCTCGGTTCAAGTAACTCCCATGGCCCGTCTGGCCATGAGGCCTACACACTGGACTTTAAGACACCAATGGATCCAAGCTCTTCAGCCTCTATCCTCCATTGTCACAATCACAAACGCATTACGTCTGTCTCTTGCCTGGTGGACGCATCCAGTCAACCTTTTAAGGGGCTTACCCTTTCTTCCACCAGATCCCCAGGTAATCCTCACCACCGATGCTTCCAACATAGGGTGGGGAGCCCATGTCGACAATCTACAGTCTCAAGGAATCTGGTCACGACAGGAAGCCAAACACCAGATCAACTTTCTGGAGCTACGAGCAATACGCTACGCTCTCCGGACATTTCAAGATTATTTATCACATCAGATAATATTAATCCAGACAGACAACCAGGTGGCAATGTGGTACATAAACAAGCAGGGAGGCACAGGCTCCTTCCTTCTGTGTCAGGAAGCTGCGCAGATCTGGGCAGAAGCTCTCTCCCATTCCATGTACCTCAAGGCCACCTATCTGCCGGGAGTAGACAATGTATTGGCGGACCAGCTGAGCCGTGTCTTCCAACCACACGAGTGGTCACTCAATCCTGTAGTAGCGACCTCTCTGTTTCACAAGTGGGGTTATCCCCGCATAGACCTCTTTGCGTCCCCTCAGAACCGCAAAGTGGACAATTATTGTTCTCTCATTCGGAGCCAGCACTCTCAACCGAGGGATGCATTCTCCCTCAAGTGGACGACCGGTCTGCTCTATGCATTCCCTCCACTTCCTCTTCTGTCGAGGACTCTCGTGAAGCTACGCCAGGACAGAGAAACTATGATCCTGATAGCACCCCACTGGCCACGCCAAGTGTGGTTTCCCATACTTCAGGATCTCTCCATCCGCAGGCACATTCCCCTGGGAAAGGACCTGCATCTGCTCACTCAAAACGACGGATGCCTCCTCCATCCCAACCTCCAAGCCTTGTCCCTGACGGCATGGATGTTGAAAGGTTAGTCCTTCAGCCATTCAACCTTTCAGATTCCGTTTCTCGTGTCCTGATAGCTTCACGAAAGCCCTCCACCAGAAAATCTTACTCATACAAATGGAAAAGGTATACATCATGGTGCACTTCTCAGTCCCTTGATCCCCTTTCCTGTCCAATCTCTAACTTCTTGGACTATCTCTGGCATCTCTCAGAATCAGGTCTAAAGACCTCTTCCATTAGAATGCATGTCAGTGCGGTAGCCGCCTTCCATAAAGGTATCGGGGGTGTCCCTATCTCAGTACAACCCCTGGTAACACGCTTTCTTAAAGGATTGCTCCATTTGAAACCGCCTTTACGTCCTCCGGCCCCGTCTTGGGACCTTAATCTGGTTCTTGGTCGCCTGATGAAGCCGCCTTTCGAACCTCTCCATTCCTGTGACCTAAAATATCTCACATGGAAAATGTTATTCCTTTTGGCTATCACTTCAGCTCGCAGGGTTAGTGAATTACAGGCCCTAGTTACCTATCCACCTTACACTAAACTCCTGCAGGACCGGGCGGTGCTCCGCACTCACCCTTAAATTTTACCTAAGGTAGTTTCGGAGTTTCACATTAATCAATCCATCATACTACCTATCTTCTTTCCCAGGCCCCACTCCAATCCCGGGGAACAGACTCTGCATACCCTTGACTGTAAACAGGGCTCTAGCTTTTTATCTAGACCGTACAGTTTCTCACAGAAAGAGCACTCAATTATTCGTCTCTTTCCACCCTAACAAGTTGGGACAACCTGTGGGTAAGCAGGCTCTTTCCTCCTGGTTGGCGGACTGCATTTCTTTTTGCTATGAGCAAGCTGGCATTCCTTTCCAAGACCGTGTCAAAGCACACTCTGTGAGGGCCATGGCGACTTCAGTAGCACCCCTTCGATCGGTGCCGCTTCCTGACATCTGCAGGGCTGCTACCTGGAGTTCTCTCCATACATTTGCAGCCCACTATTGTTTGGATAAAGCTGGACGACAGGATTCCATCTTCGGCCAATCTGTCTTGCGTAACCTTTTTCCAACTTGATGTACTAACACCCTTCCACCTTCCCGGTAGGGTGCGGATGTCCTTTACCAAATTCCACCCCAGTTGTTGTGCCTGTTGCACATTGTTGGGTGCATTTGGTGCAAGTCAGGACATCCTCAGCTCGGTACTCACCCATTTGTGAGGACAACCATCCTGCCTGTCCTGTGAGAAAGCAAATGTTGCTTACCTGATGTAACAGGTGTTCTCACAGGACAGCAGGATGTTAGTCCTCACGAAACCCGCCCGCCACCCCGCGGTGTTGGGTTCGTTTTCTTTTATTTTTCGGCACTGCCTGTAGCTTTGAAAATCAGACTGAAGGGAGACCCCTGCTGGCTGCAGGGTTGGTGCCGTGCTGGGCATGCCCAGTAGGGGCCAGTCAAAGTTTCTGAAACTTTGACAGAAGTTTTTCCGTGGTGGGCTCCATCATCGATGTCACCCATTTGTGAGGACTAACATCCTGCTGTCCTGTGAGAACACCTGTTACATCAGGTAAGCAACATTTGCTTTCTGGGTCAAATTGCTGAAGCAGTACATGTAGTTTCTAACTTATTTGCAACCAATTGTTACCCCTCCAGATATCTGCAACCACCAATAATAGAGCATCCCTTCAGTGATGGATGAATCCAGAAATTCTAAAAGTGGGTCTTTCTCTGCATGTCCCAGCACATCATGTGACCTTGTCTAAAGAAGCCTCCATCAAGGGGTGGAGTGTATACACCAGTGCAGTGTAGACCCAAGAGACATGGTCTGTAGCAGAGAATCATCTGCAGATCAGTCTTCTGGAGCTGCAAGCCTTCTGATATGCTCTATGGTCTTTCTCTTACCTGCTCTTAGGCAAGGGAATATTAATCCAGACAGACAACCAGGTGTTCTGCATAAATAGACACATGCTTGTGTGCCCAGTGCGAGAAGACCCTTCAAATCTGGTCATGAGCCAGCCATCAAAACCCTCATCTCCAAGTGACCTATCTTCTAGGAATCCAGAATACTTGGGCAGACTGCGTCAGCAGTGCTGTGACCGCAAGAGCGATCCTTGAATCAAGGAGTCACAGACAACATGTTGAATTGCTGGTGAGCAACATGTTTTCCTCAGACTAAACAGGTTGAAGTTTTGTTTCATGCATCTGAGCAACTATAGATCTGCTCCTGATTCTAGACTGGAGTGGCAGTCTACTCTCTGTACCTGCCAATTCCTCTCATTTTCAGAAGGCACTTTAGGGTAAAGTGAAGATAATCCTTATAGCACTGGAAAGTATAATATCTCATATGTCTTACAATTCAGTCTTTGACCCTATTAGGAATGTCTTTGACTCTCATTGCAGAGGAAGACGGCAGGCTTGACTTCCAAACCTATCATCGCTGGCATCCACTGTGTGGATGTTGAGCATGTAGTGGTATCCTCCTTCCAAATGAGGTGGAGGGCATGTTGATTTCAGCTAGAAAGCTTCAACCAGAAGATCCTACAGTTTTTTTGTTTGTTTTTTTTTGTGTTCCTGGGGTTTGTTTTTTTTTGTATGGTGTGGATCCTTTCTCCTGTGGCCTAATTAGACTTGCTTCAGTATCTGCTATTCCTCTCATCCTCAGATCTTAGCACCTCTTCAGTCAAGGTTTATCTCTGCACCATTAGTGTATCACCAGCAGGTGGAGGGGGCTCTTTTTTTTTTTTTTCCTTCACCCTCTTAGTATCTAAGTTTTATGAAAGGCCTGTGACATTCCAGCTAGTAAACCTCCACTGCCTTGGGATCTCAACATAGGCCTAGCTCAACTCCTAAAACCTCCCTTTGAGCCTCTTGAGTCTGTGGACTTTTGAAGTTCCTCACCTAGAAAGTGGTGTTTCTCGTGGCTATCGCCTGGTCATGGATAATAAACAGATAACAGGATCTGATTATGTATTTGCCATTCCTGCAGTTTTTTGCACAATAGCATGGTTCTGTGAACTCACACCAAGTTCCTTCCAAAAGTTGTATTTGCATTCCAAGACTCTGTATTCACAAAGCAGAATGGGCTCTCCACTCCTTGGACTGCAAGAGAGCCATGGCATACTACCTAAAGAGGACACATCCACACCATTGAGACTTTAAACTGTTTTTCCTTTGATCCCAGTAGATCGGAAACTCCAGTTAACTAGTGGACTGTATTGCAGAGTATGTGATGGCTAGCTGGTTTATAGATTACTCTGTCAAGGTTTATCAAATGAGAGCCATGGTGATGTCAGTGACTCATCTGAGAGTACTTCCATTGAAGACATGGGCAATTGGTCGTCAGTGCCCACCTTTGCGTCTCACTGCTGTCTAGACAGCATATCCTGAAAAGACAGTAACTTTGGGCAAGCAGTTTTTGCACAGCTTGTTCACAGCATAGTCCATTTTCCATTGATGGGGTCAGAGTTGTCTATTCAGTAATTACTCTGCTTGGGACTCCCCACCTGTTATGGCTGATTCATGCCTGCTTAATCAACGGAGAAAACAAGACTGCTTACCATTTAAACAGGGTTCTCCGTAGACAGTAGAATAATCAATCATACATAATACCTGTCTTGCTCCTTAAAGTTGACTACCTCGCTATAGCTTAAACTTTGGAATAAACTGAGGGGCTTACAAAGCAGTGTGGAATTTAACCTTTACTGAGTCCATGTTGGTGCTGTTGATTGACATTGCCCATGCATTATGGCTGATTCATTCTGATGACTGTGGACAGCCCTGTTTTCAGGTAAGCAAACTTGCTATACCTATCCAGTTTTGAAACATACAAGCTGAAGTGGATGGAAAAATTGACTGTGCTGCATTCTGTATCTGACTGCTAATGCCTAGTGGAGAGAGAGAGAGTGTGTATATAAGGATTTGGGCCAAAGAGCCCATAGGGATCAGCCAGTATGTTTTGGGTAAGGACATTCTGATTGGGCGATGCCTCTTATTTTTTTGCATTGGGGCAAATACAATAGACAAAGTGCTCTGTGTATACTTTCAGGAATAGTTTCATATAGTAACTCCAACTCTTGGATTCCCTGTAAAGAATGTTTTACATGCTATTCAAAATTTCACTTTGCAGGCATGCATGCACATGCTTGTAAATTCCTCAGAGATGGGGAAACTTAACATCTCTGACAATGTCACATTTCTTGCCTTTACAAATGGGTCCTTTGTATATTTTTATGTTGCCTCATTTATTTATTTCCTTTTATCCTGTCCTGAAAGATCATGCTTCCTATATATTGGCAGCTTTCATGATGAAGACGTGTATTAATGTGTAATGTTTTCTATTTTCTTGCACTTTTTTGTTATATAGTAGTCAAGTACTGCATGAACTATGGTTAAGAGTTGCCTCCGGGTTTCCCCCACTTCTAGCACTGGTGGCCTTGGATGTGACTAGCTGGGCAATCACACAGGGTCCCACACTTTAGAGGGACACGAATTTTGGAACTTTTTTTTTTAACTTTATAAAGGCTCATAACATTAATCATAATGCACTGGAAGCTTATGCATAACACAGAGAAAGACAATGTCTACAATTTATCAAATGCTAAGAACATAAGAAGATGCCATACTGGGTCAGACGAAGGGTCCATCAAGCCCAGCATCCTGTTTCCAATAGTGGCCAATCCAGGCCATAAGAACCTGGCTAGTACCCAAAAACGAAGTCTTTTCCATGTTACTGTTGCTAGTAATAGCAGTGGCTATTTTCTAAGTCAACTTAATTAATAGCAGGCAATGGACCTCTCCTCCAAGAACTTATCCAATCCTTTTTTAAACCCAGCTATACTAACTGCACTAACCACATCCTCTGGCAACAAATTCCAGAATTTAATTGTGTGTTGAGTAAAAAAAAAACTTTCTCCGATTTAGTTTTAAATGTGCACATGCTAACTTCATGGAGTGCCCCCTAGTCTTTCTATTATCCGAAAGAGTAAATAACCGATTCACATCTACCCGTTCTAGACCTCTCATAATTTTAAACACCTCTATCATATCCCCCCTCTGCCGTCTCTTCTCCAAGCTGAAAAGTTCTAACCTCTTTAGTCTTTCCTCATAGGAGAGCTGTTCCATTCCCCTTATCATTTTGGTAGCCCTTCTCTGTACCTTCTCCATCGCAATTATATCTTTCTTGAGATGTGGCGACCAGAATTGTACACAGTATTCAAGGTGCGTGTCACCATGGAGCGATACAGAGGCATTATGACATTTTCCGTTTTATTCACCATTCCCTTTCTAATAATTCCCAACATTCTGTTTGCTTTTTTGACTGCTGCAGCACACTGAACTGACTATTTCAATGTGTTATCCACTATGACGCCTAGATCTCTTTCTTGGATTGTAGCACCTAATATGGAACCTAACATTGTGTAACTATAGCATGGGTTATTTTTCCCTATATGCATCACCTTGCACTTATCCACATTAAATTTCATCTGCCATTTGGATGCCCAATTTTCCAGTCTCACAAGGTCTTCCTGCAATTTATCACAATCTGCTTGTGATTTAACTATTCTGAACAATTTTGCATCATCTGCAAATTTGATTCTCACTCGTCGTATTTCTTTCCAGATCATTTATAAATATATTGAAAAGTAAGGGTCTCAATACAGATCCCTGAGGCACTCCACTGTCCACTCCCTTCCACTGAGAAAATTGCCCATTTAATCCTACTCTGTTTCCTGTCTTTTAGCCAGTTTGCAATCCACGAAAGGACATCGCCACCTATCCCATGACATTTTACTTTTCCTAGAAGCCTCTCATGAGGAACTTTGTCAAACGCCTTCTGAAAATCCAAGTATACAACATCTACCGGTTCACCTTTATCCACATGTTTATTAACTCCTTCAAAAAAGAGAAGCAGATTTGTGAGGCAAGACTTGCCTTGGGTAAAGCCATGCTGACTTTGTTCCGTTAAACCATGCCTTTCTATATGTTCCGTGATTTTGATGCTTTATGGAGATACTATCCCATCTAAATGCAGTATGGAATTGAGAACTGGGAGTGATTAGTGATTATTTATTTTTAGTTTTTATATACCGATGTTCCTGTATACAATACATATTGCACCGGTTTACATGGAACTGCACAGTCGCCTCAGGGGCGAGTTACATTGGAACAGGTTTACAAAGAACTTTTATGGAGACAATCATAAACACGATTAACTGCAACAAGATACAAACTGTGAAACATATGTACAATGGTCGGGATACCGTCTATTGCTACATAAAGGTTTAGCTCTCAGGGAAGGCTTGGGTGAATAGCCAAGTCTTTAGCTTCTTTTTGAATGTCAAAAGGCAAGAACAAGAAGGATCTGGGTTATGGCAATCAACATTCTGTGTAAAAAAAAATGGATTCTTGCATGCAGGGGTGTGTGTGTGTATGTTCTAATTAATGTATTAAATTCAAACCTTTGATAAGAGTAAGGTGGTATCACAGTATTCATGTGGTATCACAGCATGCCATTTACACAGAGCGGTTTTAGTCCTTAGAGTGCATGTTGACACTATAAAGGAAACGTATATTCCTGCATTATATACTTTCTTGTTGAAATCTAACTTAAATACATACACTCATGAACAGAAACTGTAAACATTTTTCTTACCACAAATGCAGAGTGGTTCTTGTCAGCATTTCCAAACACAATGTCAAGCAACTTAAATGACCGGAAACTCGCTTTAATTGTACCGGTCATTCAAACAACCCAGCTGTATTGGCACACAATCTAGGTTAACAAGGCTTCTTTAATAAAAAGCTTCCCATTCAATTGCTTTAAGACCCCAGGGGTAAATTGTATTCCACTTAAATATACTGTTCTCTGCTTTGCAAAAGATGTGATATGTTGCCTCTTCTACTGAGCACAATCCACTGAATTATAAAAAAAAAAAAAAAGTTAATTGTTCGGTAGTGTAATTATATTGTGCCCAGTGCTGCACTAAAGGTGCCTCAAATTTCTTTTAGCGAATACAGCTCGCGTCTTGAATGATGCATGTCTTAATAGACCTTTTTGTATGTCGGTATAGATTTTTAAACAAGGATATAGAATTGCATAAATCACTTGCGTTGTGTTGCAAGTGAAATGACCATGAAGGTCATGTATAATAGGTAGACTGGGATGCTTAAATTGATGAAGTTCAGGGGGCGGATTGGCCTATCGGGGAATCAGGCATCCCCTGGTGGGCCGATCGCTCCAGTCATGTGGTCTGCCGTGCACGGCCGTGACAGAGCCGCGCTCTGCAGACCATGTGATGTGGCCTGGGCGGCGAATACCTGAGCCGGTCCGACATCATCGTGAATCCGCCGCTGATGAAGTTGTAAGTCATTGAAACATACCACACATTTTCTGCAGGGGAACTGGCCAGAAGGTAAGGGATCAATTTCCTAACAAAAAAAATTTCTAAGATTCCAGCTTCTTGTTTTAGCAAAACTTGGACATGTTTGTAAGGATTCATGTACAGTTAGAATGTTCCATTGTTAATGTTCAAACTGTTTGTTAGAGAAATCAACAGTATATGTAGTTTGTGGTAACCTTTGCACTCACTGCATACAATATGAAACAATATATACATTTTAATATCCCCCCCATTGTCATCAAGTACAGCATATACACACACAAAAGAACGACTGTATCCTCTCTCCCTTCCTCCCATTCCCAAACACACCCATTTCCAACTAGTTTACCATTATAATCAAGAGGAGATGGCATATTAAAAGAAAAAATAAAATATAACTAAGAAAAGCATCAGTTCGAACCAATGATAATACTTTTACTTGGCAATGCCCGGTCACTAATATAATAAAGCTGTTAAATGTTCTATCCTTTGGAATAGTCTTAACTCAGCACTGTGGACCCTAACAGACAAAATCTGAAGATATGAATCCCAAACCTCCAAAAAGTCTCATTGACGTTTAAATCAGCCAACCCATTGCTGTTTTTTTCCATTAACATTAAATTTGACCCATAATTCCTCCAACCCCAAAAGGAAGGAGCTTTCTCATCTTTCCACATCATAATAATAATACTCTCTTCCCCCCACCAAACAAGCTTTACGTAAAAGCCTATTACCTTTACCTTGGATTTTGAATGAAGTGGGGTTATCACCTAGGACCCCACTCTGGTAGGAAAGATGTTTTGTTCAAGAATTTGCTCAAATCTTTAATCCATTCCCAGAATTTAATTACATCACATGCCCAGAAAACATGACCCAGCGTCCCTCAAGCCTTCTTGCATTTTTGACAAACATCGGTGTCTACAAAACTGGCACTATAGGCTCTAGCTGGAAATATATAAGCCTGTTTTAATGTTCTCTTAATGTTTTAATGTTTGAAACTTGTGTTCAATTGTAAGCACAATTGATGTAAGCACAATTGATGGCTCTCTATTCCACTTATCAAGTAGAGAATTCAAAGCCGGGGTGAATGAATATTCAGCAAAGACTTATGTACCCTATAAATCCGTACTTTCCTATAATCCTCAATCTGAAAAAATTCCCCACTCAGTCACAAAAACTCTTTAAATATATGGCTCCCACACTATGAACGTGGTGTTGAAACTGCATGTAAGCAAAATTGTCTTTGGGTATTAAATCAAATTCTTACCATAAATCTTGAAAGGATAACATTTGTCCAGCCGTACCTACTACCTGCCTAAGCAGCATGATACCTTTTAGACCGCCACAAATCAGAAACTCTATATTGCATCCCTGGCAAAAAGGATTGATTACTCTGAATCGGCAGATAAAGAGAAATTGCAGAGGAATGCCTCAATTATTAACAAAGATTCAGCCAAGATTTCTTCCCCATCTTTAACAGAGGGCTGCAAGTCCACACCTCTTGCATGCAATAAAAAGCAAAGATGCAGCAGTGAAATTAAACGCTTTTTCTATATCCAAGGGAGTACAATATTCCATACCCTAAAGCCAATGCTTAATGAGTTTGTATCTGACGTGCCCAATTATATTGCTCCAAATCAGAGAGTCCGATTTAGCATCCCTTTCCCAGGTACCCGTTAACTGATTTGTAGTCTGTTTTGGTTTATGCCCCTGCCTCAAGAATTTAGCTAAGACCTTGTTGATCCCCTGAAAGTCCTTTTTGACAATACATCAGGGATTCTGGGTGAGAATTGGAGGCTCTAGAACCCCTCTAATATTCATAGGGGGTGGGGGCTTGGGATGGAAAACCAGGTTCACAGGAGGGGGAGGGTAAGGAGTGAGGCCCCATTCCCTCTTCCTCACCTCAGTGACCCTCCATCCGCAGCCCCCAACAGTGTTCAACCTCTGTTGTCCTTCACCGATCAATGCTTACTGAGCATTGATGGAAAAATAGCTGAGGGTTGAGCACTGGAGTAAGGATGAGGGAGTGTGTTTGTTTAGGAGACAAGAGTTCACACCTGCCCTTGTCCAACTCTCCCTGTTCCCCCTGCCCACTCAACACTTTTCCACTTCCTTTTTATCTACAAATTAAGCCCTGAATATGTTTCTGTGTGTGTGTATATATGTGGAAATGGCAAATTCCAATTACAGCAGAATTAAATTATTACTGGTCTCCAATGTGGTGTCTACTGGGCAGTAGACATTATACCTAACCATTACAGGCTGCTAATTAGTCTTAATTCTGCATTGAATGTTTTGGTGTTTGTAAGAAATAGCATGTCGTCGGCATACAGTGAAGTTTTGTGCATGGAATATCAAATTTTGAACTCAGATAAAGTGGGCAAGTTCAAACTTAGTGTGTCAGGGGTTACAGAACTAAATTGAATAATAAGGGAGAAAAGGGACAACCTAAGCCGGTATATATGGGAAATACAGGGAAGATGGCATCATTTAGTTAATATTTTAACTCTGGAATTAAAGTACATTGCTTACACCCAGGCAATAAGGCTTGAAAGAGAGCCAAACCTGTCCAGTATTTCAAACGTAACACTTTTGACTGCCTTAAGTGGGTATTTATCAACATCAAAGGAAATAGCCCTGGTTTAGGTTGTTCTTTAGATAAATGCAAAATATTTAGCCTGTGGGTATTGTGGGCAGAAGATCTGTTACTTTGTAAAACTGATATGATCATGGTTTATTAAATATTTTATTATACATTCAAGTCTAAGCTGCAGAGCCTTTGCTAGGATTTTATATTTGTATTAATAAGTGAAATTGCTTGATAGGAGCTGCATTCTAATTTATCCCTGTTTGTGGATCATTCCAAAGGTAGCAGGGGGAGTCATAAGGAAGTTAAATAGCTCACTAAGAGGACTAGTTATCAAATTTTGTGATGTTAGTAGGCGCCATTAATCTCAATGGAGCCTGTTTACTAACAGTATGCATTAGCGCATTTTGATAAATACGCCTCCTAAGGGACCCTATTTACTATGCATTTTTTCCTATAGACCCAAGTCTATAGAACCTCAAGAAAATAGGCCCATAAAAACAGGTGATAGCCATCTGAACCTGGACTGTTGCCTAAGGGGAGAGAGTTAATAACTTGAGAGAGAGATTTAATAATTTGGGAGACTTCAAAATGTATAATATTGGCAGCCAAAGCTTCAGAATGCTCTTCAGACACTCTAGGAAGTGAAGTGCTATAAAAAAAGAACTTAATCTCTTGATCTGAAACTTCTTCTGCTCTACATATAACATTTCAAAGTAGTTTTGAAATTCAGAAACTATCTAAATTATCCTTTCGGACTTCTACTTTTATTAATAGTGGAGGCAGCTTTTTTTTTTTTTTTTTTTTAAAGCATGCGCCAGAATTTTTTGTTTTGTTCCTGAATCAGTAAATTTGTCTTGTATATCTATTTATGTTCTTCTGTAGCCTCAGCTATGATCGAGATTGTAATATACTACCATGCTGAATTTCAGATTACCAGGCTATTTCTCTTGCTGTCTTTTTGAGTTGCCAGTGGAATAAGAACATGGCAAATCAATTTATCATTAATTGGCGATGTGAAATTTGGAGCTCTAGTGAGAGATACCCTTATCGATGCTCTGCATCTTCCAGATCTGTATCTCTCACACTTGTGGGATATGTTTAAAACCATGCTTAGGTGTAATTTATTTTCTTCGAGGACAAGCAGGATGGTAGCCCTCACACATGGGTGACATCATCAGATGGAGCCCAGATGTGGAAAAGTTATGTCAGAGTTTCTAGAACTTTGACTAGGCACACTGAGCATGCCCTATACCAGTGGTTCTCAAACTTTTTTTTGGCCAGGGCACACCTGACAGATGACTCTCACATGCGTGACACACTGAACATGTGACCATCAAGGGGCTAAATGTAAACATGCACTCTGCATCCACAGGAATCCCCTCAACCCCCAGCAATGAGTACAGAGCAGATCTAGGGCATTACCCTGTACAACTCGCCATACAAAAAAAGATATTCTGGTTCTGATGACATCCCAGTAAAAGCAAAACAAACTCCTTGTACTACCGGCAAAATAGCCTTCCTTATGAAAAGACAGTAATTTACCACTAATGCATAACCTATTGAGAAAACACAACAAATAAGATTGATACAAATGCCTACATGCTAGTAAAATACCTCACCTCGGTCACACACCCTTCACCAAGTACAGAAAAAACACAAATTATAAATTTGGAGACAGAAACTGGAATGGAAAACCAAAAAAGCCACTCTGCATGCAGTGCGAACCTGGAGAAATGGAAAGAGAAATATAGCACCTAACAGACTCTCAAGATTTGCAATAATGCACACAAATTAACCCGCACAAAGTTACACCTGCATTATGGAACACACTCAAACAGTAACAACCCTATCTAAGAAATACAACTATTAAACCAGGCCCTAAACACTAATACATTTCCTATTGGGAAAACAGAATAAGCCAAGCTGCTATAGAGCCCCACACAGAAATAATTGTAAAGTTATACTAAAAATGTTACAAAACAACTGCTGAACAAAATAATATCCAAGAATTAAAAACTCATAAAAATTATTAAAACATGTCCAAATATCAATAAAATATTTCAAAACAGCAGACATCGCATAATACCCAATAATTAAAATGGCAGTCAATCAAGAAAAATAGATTGAAAAAGTCACCTTTACTTACCCTCTCCAGCAACTCTCCTACTCCTTTCCCTTCCAGGCCAATAGCACTCACCAGAAGCAGCAAGGGCTACTGAAGCTCTGGCCTCGCAGTCCTTTTCCTTAGCGCCCACAACCAGAGAGAGAGAGACACACACACACCACACACCCCCCCCCCCCCCCACCCCCACGACCAGTCTCGGTCTCTGTCTCAATCACACTCATGGTCTTTTTATATACAAGCTTTCAATTACACACAAATGCTCTCGCATCCATTCACACAAGCTCTTACCCAGGCTTCCACTCACACCCACATACACAACTCTTACCCAGGCACCCATTCATACACAGACACACAAGCTCTCACCAAAAACGTATTCTTTCTTCACTGTAGGGATGGGCTCCGGTTCCGCCGTGGCTTTACTCCGGCGAGCCTTCTTTTTGCGCCAGCACAGGAATGGGCTCACGTGGTGGCCTCGGTCGGGGTCGGGTTTCCTCTTCACCGCCAGGGGCTGTGGCGGCCTTGCTTCGTTGGAGTTCAACTATTCACCCCACCCCTGGGCATTCTGTTGCCTGCCTCACCAGCCAATCAAAGGCTTCCTCCCTTCTTCCTATTTGACCAAACGGGGGCTAAATGGTGCACTCGGCTGAGCATACCGTTCTGTATCGGCCTATTAAAAAAAACAGCCCTCAGCTTGGGATTCCTCTCATGGAATGGCTAATTCAGCCTGTTTATTGATAGAAAAAGCAAATTTGCTTATTGTAGTCGTGAGTGCGCACAGCAGGGCAACGGTGGAGCTCATCCTCCCCCCCCCCCCCCCCCTTCTCCCATGGCCTGAAGAGGAGTCCGAGCGTGTGTCTGTGTGAGTGCCTGTGAGAGCCTATGTGTCACATATAGGGAGAGCGTGTGAGAACATAGGCATATGTGTGAGAGAATGAACGTGTATGTGTGTGTGTGCGCGCGTGTGAGAGAGAGAGAAGATAAAGTTTGCGCAGCCCTGCTTCCCTCAATCCACAACACTCTCAGCGTGACTAGAAATCAAAAGATCCCAGGTATGGAGAGCAGGAAATGTTTTAATCCTTATTAGTTTTAATTATTGTGTGTAATTTGATGTTTCAAAATTTTATTGGGAAATATTAGAACCTTTTTTTTATTATTATTGGATGTTTTATTCATCAGATGTTTTGAAATTGGTATTTGGGAAATATTCAAACAAATTTATGCAAGTATTTTTAAATTATTGGATATCTATTGGCTGTTTTGTCATTCTTTTTATTAATATGGCTTTATATATCGATTTTATTTTTTTACAAGGAATGATGGTATTTCTGTTTTTCCATTGCCTTGTATTATACAGTCAGTTTTGTGGATTCCAGTAAAGATTTTGTTGGCACGTTTCTATTTATACTTTATGGCCTTTCTATTCTGTATTTGGTGAGGGTCTGCATGTATTTTAAAGGTCCAGTTATTGTGAAACTTTAATTCTTGTGAAAATGATGGTACTTATAACTGGCTTTTACGCCATTATGGTTAACTCTTTACCTCATTTCTATTTTAAACAGAAGTGTGCTCTTTACCTATTTCATTTGCATGCAGAAAGCAGTTTTAAATGTTCTTGCAGAAAATATTTTTTATACACATTTTATTGTAACTGCTGTTAGTAGATTCTGATTATTTTAAGGGCTGGACTTAGCTAATGCTTCCTCCAAGAACTGGGTTTCTGTGAGCATAAAATGGATGGGCTTTTTGTATCAAAGGAAAGTAGTGCCCAGTGCTCACGGAGTAATGTATCCAAAATGTTTTTGCTCGCTGCATTTCTCACCTCCCTGGGAAATCAGCTACATGGCTAGATATAGTTCTAATACTGACTGAAGAGGCTTTCACAAGGCAACAGCCATGTGGATGTTCCTGCATTTGCTTAGTAGAGCTAGCTAGGAGAGAATTCCAGGGCCACCGGATGACAACACCCACATGTAATGTCTAATTCATCTTGCTATCTACAGAAAACACAGTTTATAAGCAAACTTGCTATATGCAGAATTATTCAGCTTATGCAGACAGGCAGAATTGCCACAGTATTTCAGAAATTTTAACTGTTACCGCATAATTATTCCTGAGTTGTTGCAGGAAACTAGAGATTGTTTCTCGTGCTGCTCTCCAGGAAGACATCAGATATATTAATATTGCTTAGCTCTCCCTCCTACCAGGGCTGTGTGACTGGGAGGATCACTGTGTGTTTATATAGACAAACTGCCTCCTATAATTCACTGACACTTGGAAGGAACAGATACTTGCAGAGTCTGCAACATGTCTTGGCTGCTGAAGTTCCATAGGTCTGTTTTGCTACCCACTGTTTGTTATATTTCTGGCCCCTATTTACTAAGGTATTTTAACACCTGCTAGTGGTAACACCTGTTTAAACATTACTGATAATGTGAAAAAACTTGTGTAGCACAAAAAAAAAATATTAATGAGCTATGTTGCATGCAAATCAGCTCATTAATATTAAAACAGATTAATATGAATCACATTAAACCAGATGGCACCTTTATAGAGTAGTTTATTAAAGCATGAGCTGGTTCTCGAAAGCGCATGCCTCAATAAATTGGTTAGTCTATAAGATGCCAACCGCTTGTCATTTTTGCTACATCAGACTAACTACCCCTCTGAAGATTTACCACTCAGTTTGTATTCAGCCTAAGAAAGTTAACTACACCTCAACAAGTATAGTTAGCTTAGCCAAGAGCAGCAGCAGCAGGCTTCCGCATCTGCTGTCTCAGCAAAGCTCCTGCCCACCCCCAAACTCCTAACATTAATATCTGCAGGTCTCTCTTGGTTTCCTGCTTTGGTGAAGTTCTGTCATATGGGGCATTACTGTAGTAACTCATTGTTCTTGTCTTTTTCACAGTTTTTACGTGTGTCTGCTCAAGTTGTGTCCATACAAACTTCACATGTGAAACAGATGGTGCTTGCATGGTTTCCATCTATAATCTCCAGGGGATGATGCACCACGTCCGGGCATGCATCCCATCAGATGAACTGATTCCAGCCGGAAAACCCTTCTACTGCCTCGGCTTAGAGGCTTTGCGCAATACATATTGCTGTTCTGCTAATATGTGCAACAGTGTCAACTTAGTGCCGCCCAGTGGTAAGCATGTGATAACAAACCTTTGTTATACCTCATGGAGAATATGATCTGCCACATGGAATTCAAAAAAATCCTTTGGTAGAAGTTTTTGGGTGAACACTAATTAAGAGGACTGAAAAAGAAAATCCTGCCAATTGGTTCCAGGCTGGGGAGAGACCCAGCTGCTGCCACCATTGTTGAGCTTATATAGCTCAGTAGAGGGAAGAGAGGAAGAAGATGAGAAGGAGGTGGGGAGGGGGTAAGAATTCCTGGTAGCAAGGTCAAAAGCTTGGAGGTGAGTTCCTGGAAGCACTAGAAAAAGTTGAGGAGGAAGATGGGATTGTGGGTCAAGGAGGAAAGTGCATGAAGACATAGGTAAACATGGGAGAAGCTGGAAATGGTGGGAAAGGTGCCTGGAAGTAGGAGAGAGAGAGAGGAAGCAAAACCGCCCAAAAATAAAGAAAAGCAGAAAAGAGAAAACAACAAAAAAAAGTTTAGGTAAACAAAATAGGAAAGCATTAAAAAAAAAAAAAAAAACCCCACAAGCAGTGCAGCCTGAAAAAAAGGAATGTTGGCTAGTGCCTTAATGTTCTAAATATTTTGCCCTCCATGATTAATAAGATGGGGTTAATATTTGGTGGAGGGGGAAGGACAATATATTGTAATGGTCACTTTAGACCCTTGGATCTGTCACAAAGGAGCACAGATAGTAGTATCTCTTTATGATCGTTTAAACAACACAATGTGGTTGTCATCACATTGGTAGAAGGACTACATATATACTGGACAAATCTTACACGATTCCTGTTTCTTAACCTATTCTTAATGAACTCCTGTCCATCACAGAATAAGATTACCTGGGAACTCGGGGAGGGAAAAAGAGTTGATCGTGTTAGAAAGTGCAGTTGGACGAAGCAGAGACTGGGTACATCCAGCAGCTGCTGGAGTGATTGGAGCAGACTGCGTATGGCACAGTGGTACTTGTAGCTTGTAAAGTTTGAGTTAAGACACTTTGAGGTATTTGCATTGCAGTATGATTTTCTGTAGGAGTATTAGATTGATGCATGTGAAAACCATTTCCTAATGTGTGTTATAAAGTTAACATTGGTTTCTGTATTTTGGAAAAGATATATATAGAATTGGTTGCAATTATTTTTTTGCATCAAATAAGCAATGTCATCTAACCAAGGGAAGATGGAAAACAAATGCTTCCAAAAACCTCTAAAATGATTATATAATTAACATCGTACAAAAACATTTTACTCACTAAACTAATATCAAAACAAACCAGGAATAGCAACTGCTCCAAGTCTGTCTCGGACTGTTTTGTCGTCATATGTCTGAAAAAGAAACTAAATGCATCCACAGTGAAGTCGCTCCGTTTCTTTTAATGGCTGCTTTGTCTTTTCTTTCCTTTGTGTTTTTTATTTTTGCCCACACTCCATGACCTTAAACTGCTGTAGGCCTCATAAAGGAGGAGGAGCTCGCTTCCAGCTGGGGCCCTGTGGAGCTGGTGGCTGTAATTGCGGGACCCGTTTTCCTCTTTTGTGTGGTTTTGATAGTGATAGTTTTCCTGTTCCATCATCATCAGCGCATGTATCACAATCGACAAAGACTGGATATGGAGGATCCCTCATGTGAGATGTACATTTCCAAAGACAAAACGCTCCAAGATCTGGTCTATGACCTTTCGACATCTGGATCCGGCTCAGGTAGAAACTCCTGCTTTTATTTTTGCCAGAAGTCACAATTGTATTTATTGAAGGTGCTGCCCAGGTTGATTTAACGCTGAAAGATGCATTTATGATGATTCACGCAGACAGATTATTGGCAGTTTTCCATTGGTGTCTGATTTCTGCCTATACTTTTGAATAGGAAAGAGGCTTGTCTGTGGTAGGATTTTACTGTAAAACATTTGTATGAGAAACAGTTGAAAAATCAGTCCTTGTGTTTCTTTTTCTTCAGTGAGGCCAATATTTTTTAAGTCTGTAAGCAATCTAGTTTTGGTTGGTTAAGCTCTCTTCAGCTTTGTTTGCATTCCTAAGATGCTATAGGTTAGAGAAAAAAGTGAAATGCATGTCAATATAAACCCTATGTTATGGTGTCTAGGATTACTGATGAACCCCTAATGCCCCCTCTCTATTTTGTGGTGTCACCAGAACACCTCTGTGGCATTTGCATTCGCCTGCTTAGTTTCTGTGCAGTTAATTGCACTGGTGATGGTATAGTCTGTTGGTACAGACTCGTACTTGGAAAGACCCAGCTGCATGCTAAAATGCGAAGGAGCCACGGCTCAAAAGAATTGACACCAAGACCTGGAAGGCTTAAAATCCTGCTCAGCAAGCTGACTCCCTTTCTTTCTACTTTTACAGTCAAAAAGTTAGCGTCCTGCAGAACATCAAACAAATGGTAAAATTGGAAATTCAAACATTTGGATATTGCTTAAGCATGCATGAATGCATAGAAGGCACTGACCAGCAACTGGCTGTGAGGCATGTAAAAAACCAGTAATAAATGTAGGGTGGCAGAACTGTTACATTTTTACCAGTGTCGGAACAGATGTTGTCCCCCGAGTTAGAGCTTTGACAAGCCTTGTGTTCTGTAGTTTTGCAAGGAGGGAGTATCTCTAATGTTGTGGTCTTGGACCCAGCAGTCTCCTGCTCAGTCAGACCCAGGGCTGGGATGCTGGTGCCCTGAGCCTTCATTTGCAACTGTTGGAGATGGTTTGCCTAGCTTATTTCCTTCCCAACTTCCTTTTAGTCTAGTTATTGCAGCAACTGTCTATGGCTGGGAATCGTGCTCCTTCCCTAACCCTGCAATCGTGGGCCCTAAATCTGACCATTAGGTGTTGCCATTGCGCAGTAACCTTGGGACGGTGAGCTCTGCAGCGTCCTCAGCCCCAGCCGAGCTGGGAATTGAACCCAGGTCCCTCGACCTGGCAGTGCCATTGAGCTACCAGGCCAGCTCTATTGTCTAACCAGTTATGTATGTTAAATGTGGCCAGGATGGGTTTAATTCCCACAAAGAGGAGTCTTTAGGGGGATTTTTTGTCTGTTTGCTTGAAGCTATAGTTAATATGAGAAAATATGTATGTCACTGGAGTCTCAAGTTAGACAGCACTTTCCCTGTGAGTTAGCACTAATACCAGCACCTATGGGTAACTGAAGATTTTCTAGCCAGGTAGAACTTGCTCCTTACCTTCTTTAAATTTTCAGGTTTTTAGTGGAGAGAAAAGACGATGGGTGTGAACTAATTCTCCTAGTACAAGCAGGATGGTAGTCCTCACATGTGGGTGACATCTTCAGGTGGAGCTCAGCACGGGAAATTTGACTGGCACACTGAGCAGGCCCAGCATGCCACTATCTGCGCGTCCACGCAGGGTCCCTCTTCAATCTTGATTTTTCCGCAAAGTACTTGCCTTGCCGTTTGTGGAGCTCTGCTCTTTTCAACGTGTTTTTCACTTTCCCGGTCAGTGGTTTTTTTTTTGTTTTTTTTTGCTGTTCCTCGCTGAGTCCCTCTTCCTTCGATCGGTATCCCAGTCATCGTGCGGTAGATTACATTTTTTCCCCTTGTTTGTGGTCAGTCTCCTTTGTGTTGCTCCTCTGTGGCCGCCAGCCATCAACCGCTCACTGGTTATTTTTCATGATGTTGTCTGGTTTCCACCGATGCCCATGGACCATGTCTATTACTGATCCGCATGAGGTCTGTATCCTCTGCGTTGGGGCCTTATGAGGAAAGGCTAAAAAGGTTAGGGCTGTTCAACTTGGAGAAGAGACGGCTGGAGGGGGATATGATAGAGGTCTATAAAGTCATGAAAGGACTTGAACAGGTACATGTAAAACAATTATTTACCATTTCGGATAATACAAGGACTAGGGGGCACTCCATGAAGTTAAAAAGCAGCACATTTAAAACAAATCGGAGAAAATTATTTTTCATTCAGTGCACAATTAAGCTCTGGGATTCGTTGCCAGAAGATTTGGTTACGGCAGCTCGTGTAGCTAGGTTTAAAATAAAGTTTAGATAAGTTCCTGAAGGAGAAGTACATAAAACTGCTATTAATCAATAGGGAACAGCCACTGCTTGTTGCCACATTAGTAGCATGGGATCTGTTTAATGTTTGGGTACTTGCCAGGTTCTTATGTCTTGGATTGGCCACTGTTGGAGACAGGATGCTGGGCTTGATGGACCCTTGGTCTGACCCAGTATGGCATGTTCTTGTGTTCTTATGTATGAGGTGTAGAATCCAGGTTTCAGACTGCCATTACAGAACAAAAAAATAGACATTAGTGTGGCAAATTGTAGAGGTGCTCAAACCCAGTCCTCGTGTCTCCCCCCCCCCCCCCCCCCCCCCCAGTCAGTCAAGGTTTCAGGATATCCTTAATGAATGCACATGAGACTTATGCACTGTCTTCAATGTATGCAAATATTTCTCTTGCATATTCATTAGGGATATCCCTTAAAACCTGACTGGGTGGGTGGGCCCAAGGACTGGTTTGAGCACCCCTTTCCTATTGCTACCAAAACAGTCTTGTCCATTTACACTATTTTGAGGGTTTTGTTTTGTTTTTTTTGGTGGGGGGGGGTGTTCAGGCTAGACTGAACTGCCATCCTGCTCATCCTCAAAGTTCCCTTATCTGTAAGGGATTCTCTGACGACAGCTGGAAGTCAAGTCCTCACAAAACACCCCCCCCCCCCCCCCATGTCCCCTTGGAGTTGGTTTCTCCAAGTCTTAGCTGTATGATGGACGGAGGGGTTCTGAATGGGATGCGGGGGAGTGGCCAAGGCTGCACATGCCCAGTGGAGCATACTCCAAGCTTCTGGAAGCTTAGTGTCAGAGTTCCAAGCTGAGCTCCATTGGATATCATCACCTATGTATGAGGACTGCCATCTACTGTCCTTGGAGAATCTCTGTTACAGGTAACTCCAGTCTTTTTTGAATTTTGCTGCTCCCTGTCTGTGCCAGCATTGGGAGCATGTTCAGAACTCGCAGGCCGATGCTTCCTGTATGCTTGATCTTGCAATGATGCATAAGATGAGCATTCAGGTCATGGTGGTGTATAAGTTCTGAACATGGTCGTAGGCAAAGGCATACCAAGGGACTTCTCGCCATTCCTCACACTCCCCTGTTCTATGCTTAATCTCCCCACCACCCATTTTAAATCTTACCGTTCTGGTTTTGGATGGATTTGCAGCTCCAAAGGATCAGAACTAGGTGTGTCCAATCCAGGTTGGAGCTCTCTTCCTGGTGCTAAGCCTGCACATGTTGGCGGGAGAAGGTGCTCTGCGTGCAAGCAGTGGAGATTGGGGGCCCTTTGGCTGCCGATAGAGAGGAGGCTGTTTTAGTTTTACTCATAGTAGTCAGGATTGACTGGCTTCTCTGCAGGCATATATGGTGTACTTTTCCCTTTCCTTTGTAAAGCAAACAGATGGCAGAATCCAGAGGACAGTAGTATATGTCTGGACAGATTTGCAGCAAGAACTAATATTTGCACATGGTGCAAAATCTTTCTTGCATTGGCCTTATTTGCCCTCAGGGGATGTAGATCAAATACAAAACCCCTATTCCAAATTTGGAAGTTTTTGCATACGTTTCTTGTATGCAAATCCAAATAAGTGCGTGGCATTTTTCAGGAAAACAGATTTTTTTTTTTTGGAGGAGAGGGTATACTGTGATGTAGCAGATTGGAAGGGGGGGGGGGATTGTAAGAGAGGAGAGATTGGTGTCTAAGAGGAGATTGAGAGTTAACCATTAAGAAGGGGTTGGGGGGGGTGGGGTAGGATGTTCCTCTCCTCCCTACCCCCCTGTTCCTCAAAGATGAGACGATCTGCTGCTGTGCATTCTGGTTTCGTGGTTCCTGGTGGGTGAAAGGCTAACCGCCCCTGGTTTAAAATATGAACAGTAGTGTAAGAATTGGTTTGTAGGGTTACATGGTCAACAGACAGCATGGCTCTTGTCAGTGATGCTTCATTTTATTGGCCAAAATACAGGCTGATACAGTAAAGCGCGCTCAGCTGAGCACAGTGAAAATGCACGTCCACAACCCCTTATACCATAAGGGGTTTAGCGCGTCCATACCCCCCCCCCCCCCCCCCCCCCCGAAACTAATAGCGCTCTTCACAGGCATGCATGTTGATGAGGCTATTAGCTATTCACTCCAAATACAAAAAATAAGTATGCCCGATCCGCACATTTGTACGCTCAGAAATTAACACCAGCCTAGAGCAGGCATTTAATTTCTGAGTGGCCCAAAAAAGTGTACAAAAGGTGCTGGCAGTCAGATTAGGAAAAGGGACGCTCAATTACTGAGTGCCCATTTTCCTAACCCATGGCTGTGCACAGGTTAGGAAAAGGGACGCTCGTAAAATTCAGCGTCCGTTTTCCTAACCCGCTGACAGCCACCTCTCCTGGGTGTCCGCTGCCAAGGAGGCGCTAGGGGTGTGCTGTTGTCCCTGGTGCCTCCTGTTTAGTGCAACTCCTCATTTACATATTGTATTGCTGGCCCAGGAGAGGTGGCTGGGCACGTGCTAGGAAAGCGGGCACTCAGTGTTGAGCGCCCGTTTTCGCACGGCTTTACTGTATCGGCCTGATAGTTAACTTTTTATAATGCAGAAAAGATTGTATTCAGGTTAACATAAAATTGCATTTTCTGGGATTTCTCTGATCATTAACATTCTTTTCTTGTAGCCATTTCTCATGGGATTTGCTGTTACCAAAATTACATAGATTTAATCGGATCCTTATATACGCTGGAATCTTTAACTTTCTTTTCTTATCTCTCTCTCTCCTGAATTTCAGGATTGCCCCTTTTTGTTCAGAGAACTGTAGCTAGAACCATTGTTCTGCAGGAGATTATCGGCAAGGGGCGCTTTGGCGAGGTGTGGCGTGGCCGATGGCGTGGTGGTGATGTGGCTGTGAAAATATTCTCCTCGCGTGAGGAGCGCTCTTGGTTTAGGGAAGCTGAAATTTATCAGACGGTCATGTTACGGCATGAGAACATCCTGGGATTCATTGCAGCCGACAATAAAGGTAAAAACACCTGCTTTGCTTACAGCGGGGATTTTGTTATCCCGAGGAATATCTTCCAGTCTAGGATCAGTTTGGGTAAACATTTACAATAATTGTGCTTTCCTTTTTCTGAAATGTACTCAGATGGGGCCTTTGTCTTTCCGACCAACTTTATAAGTACTTTCCCCTTTAAAGTTAAGTTCATTGACCAGTTGCAAGGCGAGCTTATTACTCCCCCTCCTCTCCCACGGGCTGCACCTTTCCTGTGGTACTGCCATAGTAGGGAGCCCAGCTTTGCTTTCTGTTTAGCTAAAACATTTGCCTGTGCTACTTAACGCTGGGCACACCTTTCACCCAGGGGTTGGTGAATGGATTTTTATAACTGGCATTTGTCCTTGGCTCACATTTAGGACGCATGAACCAGCAGTATCTTCGACCCTCAATCAGGGTCCTAAAGGAGAGATTGGGTCCTGGGAGAAGGTGAAGAAAGGGGACCCCTGAGGTAGAGTTGGGGAGGGAGTGTGAGAGGGCTGCACTGGATGGCGTGGGTAGGGGTCTGTTCACCATGTAATCACACCATGCCCCCTCCCCACCTAACAAATTATTGGTGAGAGCCTAGCACATTGTGAAGGCATTTCATCCCTGGTGAGGTAAGTCCTGGAGGGATTTTTGAATTCCTGCCTTTCATCTTTTTGATATGTTCAAAAGCAGCTCCTCTTGCCCCTGAGTAAGCCTTTGTCTGTTGCTGACCCCCTGAGTATTTATTTCTGTATCTATTTTGTTGCAGATAATGGCACCTGGACTCAGCTATGGCTTGTCTCTGATTATCATGAGCATGGCTCCCTGTTCGATTACCTCAATCGTTACTCTGTTGCTATTGAGGGGATGATTAAACTAGCCTTGTCTGCAGCCAGTGGGCTTGCACACCTGCACATGGAGATTGTTGGCACTCAGGGTAAGAAGGACCTGTGAGGTTAGCAATGATTCAGACGCATTTATTGTATGCCCTTGAGATTCTGTTTTGAAAAATATTCACCTTGCTACTTTTCCTCCAGCTATTTTATCTTACATTATAGTGGTAGAGGGAAGAATAGACTAATATATAGGGATCATAAGACTCTTCAGAACAGAGACTTGGTATAACTGTCAGGTCAGAAAACAGCAAATTCTGTCCGCTCAGTTGTCTTATAAAGCTGAATTAGAAGCTGTCACAATACTAATAGTTGTCTGTAAACTGTTAATGAGCTTTGTTAATCTATGTTGCAAATTAAGAGAAGAGACATTTTGACTGTCACAGTGATTAAGTAAGAGGCTTAATTTCATTCTAGTACCTTTATCTGTTTCTCATCATTCATGCATGATACTTATAAAAAGTAGAGATGTGATTCGGCCGACCCTTTTGGTTTAGCCTTCATTATTGGCCCGTCGCGGGAAATTTTGTTTCCCCGCAGTTTGGGCCAATTTTTTTCGGCTGTCCCGAACCTAAAAAAAACCCCCACCCTAACCCTTCAGATTTCATTAATTACAACCCTCCCCCCCCCCCCCCACCACCACCCTCCCAACCTTTCCAAAATGTACCAAAAGTCCCTGGTGGCCCAGCGGGGGGGTCCCAGGAGCGATCTCTCAGGCTGTCAGCTGCCAGTAAACAAAATGGCGCCGGTAGCCCTTTGCCCTTACCATGTGATGGGCTATCTGTGCATTGGCCAGCCTCTGTCACATGGTAGGAGCAATGGACAGCCTGCGCCATCTTAAAAAATGGCGCAGGCCATCCATTGCTCCTACCGTGTGACAGGGGTCGACCAATGGCACTGATTGCCCATTACATGGTAAGGGCATCGGCGCCATTTTGATTAGTGGCAGTTGATGGCCCGAGAAGGGGAGATCGCTCCCGGGACCCTGCTGGACCACCAGGGACTTAGGTAAGTCTTGTGGGGGGGGGGGCGAGGTTGCAATTAACTACATTTGAAGGGTTGGGGTGGGTTTGGGGGTTTTTTTTGTTTTTTTTTATGTGCTCTTTCTCCCCCCCCAAAAAAAGATGATAAAACCGCATGACATTTCATGGGTTTTCCTATTGTTTCGTTGACACACCTCCCCCAAAAAAAAACAACGAAATAGGAAATATCGTCTATATTTCCTATTTTGTCACAAACTAAAGCACATCCCTAATAAAAAGAGAATCTCACACAGAAGAAAATTCCAAGCAGTGAATCAGTGGTGTTCTCTTATAGGAAAGCCTGGAATTGCACACAGAGATCTGAAATCTAAGAATATTCTAGTAAAGAAGAATGGCACATGTGCTATTGCTGACCTTGGACTTGCTGTGCGTCATGATTCTGTTACGGACACCATTGACATTGCGCCAAATCAAAGAGTTGGGACCAAACGGTATGTGGGACACTACACTACACTTCCAGCAGTGAATGATAGTGTGGTGTGAAAATTCAAATGTTTGCCAGATTTACACTGAAAGTGTGTTCTAGCATTCCCTCTTCGTCCTTTCTCCTTTCCCTCTCCTGAAAGATTAAGTAGAGGGCTGTACAGCTCTAGCTGTGTATGCATGATTAGTCTCAGACAGTAGAAGAAGGTTAAAGAATAGTGAAATAATTGTTTAGAGCATGGTTGACCAACTCTGATCCTCGAGCCACGAATGGGACTAGTTTTCAGAATATCCACCATGATTATGCATGAGAGAGGTTTGCATGTGCTGCCTCCATTTCATGCAAATGTGCTCATTCATATTTATTGTGGGTATCTTGAAAACCAGGTTTGTTTGTGGCTCTTAAGGACTGGAGTGTCCTCACCTAGTACAGAGCTTATGTCACTGAAGTTTCTGAGACCTTGAGAACATAAGGCTGAAATGTTTTCATACAACACATAGCTTCTGATCTTAAAAGTGACTGAAGAAAATAAGCTAATTTTTCTATTTCTCCAATTCAGGTACATGGCTCCTGAGGTGTTGGATGAGACAATTAACATGAAACACTTTGATTCCTTCAAGTGTGCAGACATATATGCCTTGGGGTTGGTTTACTGGGAGATTGCGCGACGCTGTAGTGCAGGAGGTAAGTGCTTATTTATTGTATTCCCATGCCAAAAAAAAAAGTAACCTCCACGGACCTCAATCTAGCGACATGAAAAAGCACTAGTAAAAACTTTGATAACTGGAATCATTTTGTTTTGATATGGTACAGACCTTTCGTTTAGGCCCTCTTTATCTGTAACAGACTTCTCTCCTTCCTATCCAAGGAGTCCATGAAGAATATCAGCTCCCATATTATGACCTTGTGCCCTCAGACCCTTCCATTGAAGAGATGCGAAAAGTGGTTTGTGACCAGACGCTGCGGCCTAACATCCCCAACTGGTGGCAAAGTTATGAGGTATGAAACTGCATTAGTTTTAGGTTTTATGTGCAAGTGGTTATCTTGCCATGGAAAGAAAAGAGAAGCCTGCCCAGTGTCCAGCTGTTTCTCAGCCTACTTTACAATTCTGATTTTCTCTGACCTGTGTCACTTGATGTTCAGGAGTGATGGATCTATACAGTGAGTTCGCCCTCTGCTTTGGATAAGTGGTTGCAGTTTTACCTGCTTAGACTTCTGTTGCATTCGTGTGTTCCAGAATGACTGGAGATCATTTCTCCTGTGACACAAGGCACAATTATAAGTATTTGTGTAACAAAGTTAATAGGCAGCTTATTAGGTTATGATAACTTTTTTTTTTTTTTTTTTTTGACCAATGAAAAAAGATGTAGTAATACCTGAACATTTCAGACCATATAGATCCCTTCAAATGTCAACAAGCTAAGAGGGCCTTTGTTAGTCTCAAGAGTCTAAAAGTCCTTTTCTTTTGAAAAGTGAGGGTGTGGTAGACCTCACATATCGGTGACATCAGATGGAACCTGGCATAGAAAACATTTGTTAAAGTTTCTAGAACTTTGACTAGGCACATTGAGCATGCCCAGCATGCCACTATCCACGCATCCACGTGGGGGTCCCTCTTCAATCTCTCTTTTTTCTGCAAAGCTTTTCTCTCATGGATGTGGAGCTCGCGTGATTTTTTTTAAAAAAAATTTCTGGAAAACCACTCTGTCGTACAAATATTTTTCTTGTTTCATCATGCTGGGTCTCTCGATCTCCTGGCTCTAGTTAGTGGGCATTGCGGTAAGTGTATATGTTCCTAGCGGTCGATTTCCAATTGTGCCATCTTTTGGTGGCCTTCGACCATCGACCGCTCACCGGTTGTTTTTCCCAATGGCGTTGTCAGGATCCGGGGAAAGACCAGGCCAAGCACAGTCACCGGGCCTTCATTGGCCAAAGTGGCCCCAGGCAGAGGAGTTGTCGCCCTTTTGTCACAGCCGAGGGCCCAAGGTGATCCCCACCAGTTCAGGTGCTGGGTACTGGTTCCCTTCGGGGCTCTGAAGTGGACCTGGTTTGCCTCTTCTTCCTCAAGCTGTCTTGTTTTCATCAGCATTCAAGGAGGAGTTGGAGCACAGAGTCTAGTTGGCAGTTGGCCGAGCCCTACAAGGCATCGAGCCACCAGCCCCATCTGGGCCGCCACTGCCGCCAGAACCCGCTCCGTCTATGCTGGCACAGTTATTGGAGAGCTTATAGGGAAAAATAACCCTTGCTGTAGTTACACGATGTTAGGTTCTATATCAGGAGCTACCACCCAGGAAAAAGATCTAGGCATCATAGTGGATAATACTTTAAAATCGTTGGCTCAGTGTGCTGCAGCAGTCAAAAAAGCAAACAGTATGTTAGGAATTATTAGGAAGGGAATGGTTAATAAAACGGAAAATGTAATAATGCCTCTATAGCGCTCCATGGTGAGACCACACCTTGAATACTGTGTATAATTCTGGTCGCCACTTCTCAAAAAAGATATAGTTGCGATGGAGAAGGTACAGAGAAGGGCAACCAAAATGATAAAGGGGATGGAACAGCTCCCCTATAAGGAAAGGCTGAAGAGGTTAGGGCTGTTCAGCTTGGAGAAGAGACGGCTGAGGGGGGGATATGATAGAGGTCTTTAAGATCATGAGAGGTCTTGAACGAGTAGATGTGACTCGGTTATTTACACTTTCGAATAATAGAAGGACTAGGGGGCATTCCATGAAGTTAGCAAGTAGCACATTTAAGACTAATCGGAGAAAATTCTTTTTCACTCAACGCACAATTAAGCTCTGGAATTTGTTGCCAGAGTATGTGGTTAGTGCAGTTAGTGTAGCTGGGTTCAAAAAAGGTTTGGATAAGTTCTTGGAGGAGAAGTCCATTAACTGCTATTCATCAAGTTGACTTAGGGAATAGCCACTGCTATTAATTGCATCAGTAGCATAAGATCTTCTTAGTATTTGGATAATTGCCAGGTTCTTGTGGCCTGGTTTGGCCTCTGTTGGAAACAGGATGCTGGGCTTGATGGACCCTTGGTCTGACCCAGCATGGCAATTTCTTATGTTCTTAGATTTGCTCTTAGGTATGCTGCTAACCGCAGCCCTTGCCAGTTCCCCGGGCATCCTCAATGCCACTGGGAACACCGATGGTTGATTGAGTGGAGGCTATTCCGGTGATGGATTCCTCAGACGAGGAA
Organism: Rhinatrema bivittatum; assembly: GCF_901001135.1. Taxonomy (NCBI): domain Eukaryota; kingdom Metazoa; phylum Chordata; class Amphibia; order Gymnophiona; family Rhinatrematidae; genus Rhinatrema; species Rhinatrema bivittatum. Next base: position 260,401,618 of record NC_042617.1, on the reverse strand, counting down.
AAGTCTTTGGTGCCTCAATGGCAGGCTCCACAGCTGATGTTGCTCGAATTCCTCGAGGCACCCGTTACCTGCTGGGCCACTGGTGCCTTTCGTACCCCAATGCCCTTCGGACTCTTGGTGCCTTCAGGGTCCAGGCCTAAGTGCTCCTCCACCGGATTCCCTAGGCAGCCTGAGTGAGGAGGACGCACCGTATGACCCCTGGGAGGATGAGGCGTCCATGTGGACCTGCCCTCTGAGCAGTCTCCTCCGGAGGAACGGCATGGATCTCCTCCTGAGGATTTGACATTCACTGGTTTTGTGCATGCCATGGCAGTCATTCCCATTCCGGCTCTAGACGGAGGAGGACTCCAGACACAAATGCTAGAGGTCCTCCTATTTATAGATGCACCTTAGGAGATAGTGGCTATGCCAGTACATGACATTTTCAAGGAATTGTTTGTCTGGCTTTGGGAGCACCCTATTTCGATACTGCCAGTGAACCAGAAGACCAATGCTGTGTACCTGGTGCAGCCTACCATGGGGTTTGAGCGGCATTAGCTTCCGTACCAGTCTGTGGTGGTGGAATCCACCCTCAAGAAGGCGAAGAGGTCTCAGACCCACTCTTTGGCTCCTCCAGACCGTGAACATGGGCCCTGGATGCCCTGTGAAGGAAGGTCTTCCAAGGCTCCATGCTGGCGACTCGTATTGCTTGTTACCAATTGTATATGAGCCAGTACTCCAGGATCCTCTGGAAGCGGGTTCAAGATCTGGTGGAACGCCTCCCACAGCAGCTGCAGGAGGACTTTCTAAAGGTGGTACAGCAGGGCTTTGAGTGTGATAAGCATGAAGTCCGGCCCGCCTATGATGTATTTAAGACAGTGGCGGTGGTGGCCATAGGTGCTTTGTGTGCAACCTGACTTCAGGCCTCTGACTTCTGTCCAGAGGTATAGGAGGGTCTAGCAGACTTGCCCTGCACCAGAGAGAATCTCTATGGTGATAAGATTAAGGAGGCAGTTGCACAGTTGAAGGATCATCATGAGTCCCTTTAATATCTTTTGGCCAGCACATCCAACCCACAGTCCGCTGGCAGGAAGTCCTCAAGGCAAGGACCCAGATGTCCCTTTTACTGCCCGAGGAAATGCTAAAACAACCCCCCCTACCCCCCCCCCCCCCCCCCCCCAGACAGCCAGAGCCAAGGCCTCAACGGGTGGAACCTAGGATTTGCCTTCGGCAGCGCATGCTCCTCTGACACAGCCAGCGCCCCAGCAGCACCCTGCCACGGGGTTTGACTGGATGAGAGGGAGTGTAAGCCAGCCACCCGTACCTCTGACGCTGATTTCCCCAGTTGGGGGCCGGCTGTGGTTCTTCCCTTACTGTTGACAGGCTATCACCTCAGACCGGTGGGTCCTATCCATCATTCGGGGGTACCAGTTACATTTCCAGCAGGTTCTTTCAGATTCTCTTCTGTGCCCCTCATGGGGATTTTCAGCAAATCAGCCCTTCTAACGGCCAGGGCATTCGAATCTATTCCACCAAAGCAGCAGGGCAGCGGCTTCTACTACCAAGTATTTCCTGATTCCAAAGAAAACAGGAGGCCTCCGTCCTATCCTGGACCTGAGGGCCTTGAACAAATTCCTGGAGCGGGAAAAGTTCAAGATGGTCTTGCTGGGTGCCGTAATTTCCCTCCTTCAAAGAGGGTACTGGCTTTGCTCCCTCAATCTAAAAGACACCTATGCCCACATCGAGATTTCCCACATCCATCAGAAATACCTCTGATTTGTAGTAGATGAGGACCACTTCCAGGACCGAATGCTGCCTTTCGGCCTAGCATCTGTGCCCCAAGTCTTCACAAAATACCTGGCGGTGGTGGGTGCTCACTTGAGGAGACTACAGGTCTTTCCCTACCTGGATGACTGGCTCATCAAGAGCACCACCAGACAGGGTGTGCTGCAGTGTTAGAGACCCTGGGCTTTCTGATCAATTACCCAAAGACTCAGCTTGTTCCGTCCCCGCAGCCGGACTTTATTGGTGCCAGGTTTGACACAGCTCAGTGTGGTGGGTTGTTGGTGACACTTGGAGGCCAGATGTTCAGGTAACAGCTGGGCTGGTGTGGCTGGTTGGGGGAGGGCTACTAGGTATTAACTTAAAAAGGAGATCTTGCATTCTCACCTACTCAGGTGGATGGAGAACAATGGAGGAAGAAGACGAAAAAAAACTGCCCTGGTTAAGGAGTGATGTCCTGCAAGTGGCTATGCCATATAGCTGGCATATATCCTTGAGAGGGTAGACAGGAATAACTGGACAGACTAGATGAGACAGCTGGCCTTTTTCTGCCATCTTCTGTTGTGTTACTAAGATACCGAACATAGTAGTAAGAGCTAGAGGAAATGAGGGCTTAAGAGTTTGCTCAGTCAAATGGAAGATTTAGAGGGCCAAAGTGTGAAGAATACAAGCAATTACACATGGTAGTGTGGCTGCATCAGGCTTCCAAAAAGACTGGGGTTACTTGCATGGAGTGGCCGTGGTTACAACCCTCATATTAGAGTGCAAGATAGCTATGTATTTCAGACAACAGCTTCATTAGTTTTAGTGATTGCTTAGCATATTACAAAGCTTAGAGGTAAGACCTGGGAGGTGGGCCTGGGTAGTAGATTAAATATGAATGTTGTAAGCAACAAAGAAGGAAAACAACAAGCACTCTCTCTAATTGGATACTAGTGGTAGGTGAGTTGTAACAGAATTCAGACATGCTTAGAACAGATATATTGGGAACAGGGTGGAGAATTTGGGCAAAATGGAGCTGGTGTTGGCTCAAATGGGAGAATGTATATACTCTTCTACTTCAATGTGTTAAACCAAAGCAACTAGGCAGATTGGATAGGCTAATTGATTCTTATCTGCCATTATGTAATATGTTAGAATTTTTTCTTTTTTAATCTATTCTGCTAGTGGGGAGGATTTCAGTTTTTGATCTTGTGCCTTCAGCCTCTCCCCTGTCTTTCCTACTGTCCAGCTGCCTCACCTCTTTTGCACAGGGAGGCCGACACCCCAGGCCACAGCAACTCCAGCTCCTTTCTGGCCTGGGACTGTGCAGTGGCTCTTGTCTGACCCAGGCAAATTTTTTAGGTGGTCTGGTGGCGAGGAATTTCTCCAACTCTCTTTATACTTTTGCTGAGTTCTTTTTCCACAAGGGTTAGACCCGTGTTTTCTTGTTTCCTGAATAGGCATTAAGAGTGATGGGGAAGATGATGCGCGAGTGCTGGTATGCCAATGGTGCAGCGAGGTTAACATCTCTTCGCATTAAGAAAACACTGTCGCAGCTAAGCATACACGAGGATGTGAAAATATGAATGCAGAATTGGTGAGGTAACGCAAGTTGATCAAAGCTGCCATGAGATAAGAGATTTGTACAATGAGGCCTACCTCATGTTTCTGCCCAGATAACTGCCAATTGGACAGTGAGGCTTGAGGCCACCAGGAATGGATCAGCACACTACATATTCTTTCAGGTTTGGGTATGAAACTGACTGAAACCTTTTTTTAGTGTTCTAACAGCATGAATACCTGGGAATGATATGCCTTGGGTTCTCTCAGCATTGGCTATGTTTTTATTTCCTAATTGAAAGCCTTTGCTTATGACACTCATTTGACATGGGTTTAGGATGTAAGTCCATGTGCTCTTTGCTACTGGTTCAGGATAAATCTCAGTTATGTGGCATGCTCGTTCAGGATAAAGTCCAGAACCAGTTCAGGGTAAAATCAGAATTGGCTTGGGACCTGCGATGTTGGACCTGGGTGATTATTTTATAGCCATGCCAACTAACCTGAACTTTCCCAAGGACTGATACACTACACACAGAAGCAGAAGAGGCAAAGAAGAACTTCCCTACAACAAGAATTGGTAACCTCGCTTCATCTTGGTTGAAACTTTTCACTTTCTCTTGGAATCTAAGAAACAAGATCAATATGTCATTTGTATGCACACACCCATGCACATGTGGAAGTGTGTCCTCCACACACACGCATTTGTGTATGTTTGATAGTGTCCACATTTCATGTGAGCTCATGTACATGTGAAAATAGAGAATCTCCACTTTAGAAGTGTACGTGTTGGTGCGCTCATTGTCCTACTCAGAGCGATAACTAGCTAACCAGCTGCTAAGGAGGTGCTTTGCTGTCCAGTATGGGGTTCATTCCTTTCTGATCTGGATTTCTTTTGGGATTATCCGTCATTTTACCTCTTACCATTTCTAAGGTTTCTATTTTTAAGCTTGTGCTGCCATAATGCTGAGCATTTACCTTCCAAGAACAGTTTGCCTAGTGAAGCAAAATTATAGTGGAGACAAAATGTAAAACTGTGCTTACAGTACCCAGGGGGCAGGTACAGTGTGACTGAAACCTGCATATTAGCCAGTGGAGACAAATCTCAGGTAGGTAGCGGTCATCTGGGGCAGGAGCACAGGAAGCTTTTGCTTCTGAAATGGGATTGAAAGGTTATCCTTTTCCAGCTTGTAGACTGGAAGCATCCTTGTCTGTTTTTAAGGGGCGGGGGATCGATGCACGAATTTCACTTTTTTAAAGGTACGATTGAGAATGGGGAGTTACTCTGAGACAGTTCCAGCCTGAGCTTGGACTTATGGCTGATGTGTCTAAACCCAAATGCAGGGAGATGGGTTTTAAACTAAACCTTGAGCTCCATTATGGTAAGAAAGACATTTTAGTTTACTGTGCATAGTACAATAACTCTGAAGCCATAACTTTCAACTGGAATGGTTTGATTATTTTTTTATGTTTTTGGGATGGTCTGAATTTTAACTTTTTTTAAGAAATATTTTGTCTTTGTAAGACAAAAAAATATATATATGTGTATAATTATTACCTCTCAGCCTATTGTTTGTAAAGAAATCACTACAAAACCAAATGCGCAATCTGTATTTACACGGGAACTCTTTGTATCTGAATCATGCTCTAGAGGTTGGATTGGAGCTATACTCACATGATTCATATTTTATAAACTCACATTTTCACTGTCTGTATTCAGAACTTCTCCACTTTGCAGCTTGCGTCTGTTCAGGGTTTTCATAATATGTACAAAGTGAGGCGTTTTTCTGCATTGTGTGTAGAGCTGGATTTAGTTTTCCAATCATCTGACCAGAGTTTGAAGTCTAAACAACCCCCTGCACCTCAGTGTGGGTTGGAAAGGTTGGATTGTTTTCTCTTCCATTAATTGAGTTATATTTTGGGTTATATTTTGGGGGGATCAGTATGGAGTTGGGGCTTTATGAATGTACAATATTTTTTGCCCTCCTCCTGATTCTTTCAAATTATTTTCCCAGTCAATTACTGCACATGTTTATTGCAACATATTAAATGCTTAATGAGAATGTAAAGTCCCCTGTGATGGTATTTTAAAGATAGACTGGTCTATTTTAGATTGAATGTGACTGTGTTTGTGGTTTAATTGGTAGCCTTCCATTGGATGCCACAAGGAACATAAAGACAAAATAAGTGTGAATATGCCCTATTAAGTGCACAGTCCATGGCTGTTATGTAAATTATGCCTACATAATAATTTTTAGTCTCATAACAGAACATAATCATTGTTCATTGTTCCTCGTGACACCGTCAGTGCTTAACCCTTGTAAGGATTCTCCCCATCATAGGGATACAGATATTTTGTGCTGGCCCACATGCTATAGATCTATATAGATAAATCAGTGATAATTTATATGGCAGAAATCCAGTGGCACCCCAAAAACTTGCTTGGCCAAATAGCATCAGAGGGACTGAGGGAGAAATCCAGTGGTGTCCACAAAGACTGATTTGCCAACCAGTTTTTATCAATAAATGTTCACCAAGTTTAAGGGTTTCTGCATTGCTGGGTAGTGAAAGGAAGTTAAATTAAAGCTTATGGTGAGCAGACATTTGGAAACAAAATGTCCAGATCATTGTATAAAATATGTGACTCTCAGGCATTAAGAAAAACTCTTCAAGTTGTTTGTAATCTCTGGTTCCATGAAAACTCATTTGTGATACTTTTTTTGGTTAGGTTTATTTTTGTACATTTTATTAGAAAGGACTGTAAAACAGCCACTTAGACACTTTACCTCTCCAGTATGCAAATGTAAATAAATTGTAATATAGAAAATCTTTTGTTAATATAAAAACAAGGTTGTCCAATTTCTGCTGTATATTAAAAGTTGTTTTATTCACACAGTTTGAATCTTTCTTCTTTTTTTTTTTTGCTTGCTCATGTGGTATGAAACCCATATTTACTATGAGGGGAAAATGAGAAGTTAAATATAGAGAATGTCGTGTGTGCCCCCCCCAAGTCTGTCAATTCCTCGCACTCCATGGAGTTCCAGCTCAGCTCTAGAGGGCTATGGAACCATGAGCTTTCATTCGCACCTACTTGGAGGTTTTTACATCTCCCCAACCTTTCCCCCACTAGTGATGGTGCTTGGTGAAAGACCACAGGGTGCACACTACATGTTCTGGAAGGAGAAACAAAGTCTACCCAGTATATGGTGACTCCCTCTCTCCCAGGAGAAGATGGGTCTGGGATTCAAACTTGGGTCCTATGCAAAGCAATGCACAGAACTGCTGCTGAGTCACTGAGCTGGCCTGAGAATACACTTTATTTGAAAACATTCTTAGCCTGCTTATAGCATAACAGAGCAACTGGTAACCTATTTCAGACTTCCAGCTCTATTGCCAGAAAAGCCTGATTGAGTTTCCTTATAATGAATAGTTTTTAAAGAAGGAATCTCTAATTTCCTAGTGTGTAGCCAGATGGACTCAGAACCAATGGGTTATATGCTCTCCTGCTAGCAGATGGAGATTGAGTCAGGTTTCAAAGCTGATGTCACCTTTAGATATATCCCTGCAGTGACCTCAGCCCTCCAGTATCTCTCCATCTCCTAGCAGATGTGGACATGCTTTCCCTGCACCAGCATTGGTGGTATAGCGGGATTGCAGTACTTGTTAGAAGAGGAAAATTTACCTTTAAATTGGAAAAAGATTGAGCCCCACTCTCCTGCGGTGATACCTTAAGGTCCCTCCTCCAGTTGAGAATTCCTGAGGCGATTTCAGAGATCCCTCAGAGGTGTGCCTTGATCCGGTTCCCGGCATAGACTTTGCTGCTGAAGCAGCTGAAAGGCAATGGATGCAGGAAGCTGAGTGCGGCGGTAATGACCAAAGCCCTCTCCCCCTGCAGCCGGAGAACATCTCTGTACTCAGCTGGTAAGCGCTGAGCCCAGGTAAGTAAAGCGAGAAAAGGATTCTTCCCGATTCAGAGACGAGGAAGGGCTTCGGTAAGTCTCTTTCCTCCATTCTCCTTGCTCAGCGCGCCATACCAAGGACATTCCTGATCCCGTTGGGGCAAGGGTAGGGGGCTTCCGAGCAGGTTGAGCAGCCCCCCGATTGGCTAGACCCCGCTTCAGGCTCGGTGAGCACCCCACATGGCAGGCTGTGGCGCCACCATCTTGCGTGCAGTTTTGTATGTCACCATTGCCCTCCATAGACAATACGCGTGGTGTGGGCCGGCTCTGCACACGCGATGTGCGCCTAATGTTACACATACGCATACACACATATGTTCATGCATACATGCGCTTCTACGTAAGCGCCCCGGGACCGAATGTGTGTGCACTCAACTTCAGGCATCTGCTGGCTGAATGCACAAATTACCATGGATTATGGCTCCTGCAGCAAAGCACAAGCGATACTCTTTGTGCTGCCTGCCATATTAGGACCGCACAGTCTGACCTGGAGTCCTTCCTGTGTCAGCACTGTGAGGAGGCCCAGGAAGGACTGGACTCCCAGAACTTTTCCAAGCCAGGCTCCTCCTATTCAGAAGATGGGTCTGCCATGATCTTGTCCAGTAGCACCCCAGATCTGAGTAATCCCAGGCTGGGTCTACCTCAGGAGAAGGCAATTCAGCTGCACCTACCCCAGTTCCTCCAGGGTTAGGTATGGACCCAGCAGCCTTTTCTTGGGTGGAATTTTTCCAAGGACTTCAATCCTTCATATACAGGTGCAGTCTCTCTTCTGCCCCTATCCGGACTGAACCCCAGTCAAGAAGGCCTCACCCTCTCAGCCCTATCAGCATGCCTAGTCTCACCAAGGGTCTCCCTGACAGGGACCCAGACCCCATGGATGATGAAGGGGATGCAGACTCATTGGAGGATGGGGAAATCCCTCCAGGCATGGAGCCATATTGGACCATATTGCAGTTTTTCCATAGAGATGAATTGCTGGCCCTGGTTTCCCAAACCCTGAAGACTCTGAGAGTTCCTGGAACAGACTCTATGATGGAACCAAAGAAGAACCCCATCCTGGTGTCTCTATGGAGCCTCTTGCTATTTTCCGATGCTAGAAGACATCCAGGAATTGATTGACCTGGAATTGGGCGCCCAGGAAGCCAGCTTTAAAGGAGGACAGGCACTGGAAGCTCTGGATCCGGCAGCCAGAGAACGCCTGTGTTTCCCCAAAGTGGATGCTCTGGTCTGCGCCATTTCGAAGCAAACTACTATCCTAGTGGAAGGAGGAGCAGCCTTAAAGGATGCACATGATAGGCAGCTGAAGTCTATCCTTGAACAAGCATTTGACACGATAGCAATGATACTGTAGATTGCTTCCCATTGTGCCCTGGTGGCGTGCTTGTGACTTCTCTTCAGAGAGGCAGATAACTCGAACACCTTCAAGAGAGGCTGTGGAGCCTGCTGCTGCCTTTCTAGCATATATGGGCTCTGTCTTAGTCCATACCTCGGCCAGAGGAGTGCCTTAGTGGTGGTGGCCAGAAGAAAGCTATAGCTGCGGAATTGGTCAGCGGACGCGACCTCTAAGGCAAACCTTACAACAATGCTCTTTAAGGGATCCCTCCTATTCAGTAGCGAACTGGAAAAGTTGGCTAGTAAGTGGGGTGAATCTCCAGTGCCTCGGCTACCAGAAGATGAGGAGGAGGTCTTAGTGCCCCTCACCTATGAAGAGTCGGGCCAGGGGCCCCCAGCACTTTCAGCCCTACAGGAACTAGTCATTTCAGACATTTCAGTCCTCTGGAAGATCTGTCCTTTCAGAGTCGACAACCGAAGAGAGGGGCTGGTTCAGGTTCGGCCTGAACTCCAAAATTAAATTTTGCAGACCCATCCACGGGTTGAGGAGATAAGGGGTCGACTATCCCTCTTCTATCAGCGGTGGGTTGAGATCACGTCTGACCAATGGGTACTGGATATCATACAAGAAGGATATGTGCTGAGTTTTGCAGCATCTCTTGGGATATATTCATGAGGTCTCGGTGCCACTCCCAGCACAAGAAGCTAGCAGTAGAATCTGCCTTGACAAGGCTCCTCAATTTGAGGACTATAATTCCAATACCTGTGTCCCAGGAAAAGAATAGCGCCCTATATATCTTTCATTGTACCCAAGAAGGAGGGTACCTTTCACCACATCCTGGACCTCAAGAGCGTCAACCGTCATCTACAAGTAATTCATTTCTGCATGGAAACTCTATGCTCCGTGATAATAGCCGTACAACCAGGGGAGTTCTTAACCTCCCTGGACCTTTCGAAGGCCTACCTCCACATTCCAATCCAACAAGACCACCAGCATTTCCTACACTTTGCGGTGCTAGGCCACCATTATCAGTTCTGGGTGCTGCCCTTCGGCCTGGCCACCGCTCCCAGAACACTTTCCAAAATTATGGTGGTCGTGGTGGCGGCACTGAAAGGAATTCTGGTGCACCCATACTTGGACGTCTGGTTGATCCGGGCAAAGTCGTTAGAGGAGAGCTGCAGGGTGATGTCCTTGCTTCAGGAGCTTGGTTGGGTTGTGATCGTGGACAAGAGCAGTCTCGAGCCCTCCCAGTCCTTAGAGTATCTGGGGGTCCGGTTCAACACCAAACAGGACAAGGTCTTCCTTCCACCCATGAGGATAAGGAAGATGATGTGTCAAGTGTGCCGGTTGATGAATACCATATGCCCCAGGGTGTGGTACTATCTTCAGGTCCTCGGTCTGATGGCATCGACCCTGGAGGTAGTACCTGTTATGTTGGAATCCACTGTCTCAGGACTATGCAATTCACCTACACCTGCCAATGGAAGTATGTTCCCGGCTTCAATGGTGGCTGCAGGAAGGACAACTGAGCAAGGGTATAAGCCTGTCTCCTCTGGAATGGCTAGTTCTCATGATGGACACGAGTCTCTGGGGGTGGGGAGCTCACTGTCAAGAACTGGGGCGTTGGACCAAGGAAGAAGCATGCTGGAACATAAACTGCCTAGAAGCCGGGGCAGTCAGATTAGCATGTCTAGGGTTCAGCCACAGGCTTCAGGGTCAGGCGGTCCGCATGATGTCTGACAACGCAGCAGGTGGCCTTCATCAACTGCTCCCTGGAGATAGACCCCCTTATGGAATGGACAGAAATGAACCTATGGATGATCTTGGCCTCCCACATCACAGGAAAAGACAAAGTCAGAGCAGACTTTCTAGCAGAGAGAGTCTGGATCCAGGAGAATGGACGTTGTCAACCAGAGCCTTTCAGCTGCTGGTAGATTGCTGGGGTCTCCCATCTATTGACGTCCTGGCCTCATCTCACAATGCAAAGGTCTTTCGATTCTTCAGTTGCAGAAGAGATCAGTGATAACTGGGGATCGATGCCCTTGTTCAGGCCTGGCCAGAGGAGGACCTGTTGTAGGCCTTCCCTCCTTGGCCCCTGCTGGGCAAGGTCATTTGCAGGATCGAGCACCACAGGGGACTAGTGCTTCTAGTGGCTCCGGATTGGCCCGGATACCTGTGGTATGCAGACATGCGGAGGCCTCTGGTGGATACCCCCCTATGCCTTCCTCCGCATGGGGACCTGCTCCAACAAGGTCCAATCCTTCACGAGGACCCGACTCTGTTTTGTCTTACGGTATGACCCTTGAGAGGGCTTGCCTGATGAAGCATGGATATTCGGCAGCAGTAATTTCCACCTTGCTTCGTGCATGGAAGTTCTTGCCTGAGGGGCAGGGCTGTTGTGCTAACCAGATCGAGGGCAGCCTCCCACCCCATTCAGGGGTAGCTTTGTACATCCTATTGGTCCTGAGTCCATCTGGCTACACGCTAGGAAATGGAGAAATTACTTACCTGATAATTTCGTTTTCCTTAGTGAAGACAGATGGACTCGGCATCCCGCCCACGGCTGTCCAAGAACAGTGCCAGGGAATCGCCCATGAAGTGAATCTCGATCCCAAGAGGTTATGGGTAAGCCGTCACCCAATCCCTAGATCAGGGCATCAATAATCTTGCTGGGATTCAGTGCTTAACGTTTGGTTGAGTACAGTTACGGTTATCCGTTTTTAATCGTTTTAATCAAGTTCTAATCAAATTTGAATCAAGTTTTTCAATAGTATGTCCACAATGGCTTTTGAAGAGAATACTGGAGGGCTGTGCTCATTTCAGGAGTATATCTAAGGGTGACGTCAGCTTTGAAACCTGATTCAGTCTCCATTTGCTAGCAGGGGAGCAAATAACCAATTGGTCCTGAGTCCATCTGTCTACACTAAGGAAAACAAAATTGGGAATAAAGGGTTTTTACCTGGGATATAGGGGTCATAAAAGATTTGAAAAGTAATAGGGGACCATTCATTATAATAGATTTAAAAATTAAAAACCAGCATCTTAAACTGAATTTGCTGCTGAGGGGTTAACTGTAATTCCTACAACGCTGGTGTGATGTGATCTCAGGGTAAACCTCGCAGCATTAATCTCATGGCTGAGTTCTGTAAAACCCTTAAAGCCTGAATGCTAGAACTTGGGAGCCCTATATATAAAGTGTTGCAGTAATCTATAGAGATCATAACAAAAGACTGAACCAGGGTTCGAAAATTGGATCTGTCAAAAATGGCTTAAGGTATGTAATTTATAAAACCCTGTTTTCAAAATGTACTTTAATTGTAGTAAAAATGTTAAGTGAGAATCGAATAAAACTCCCAAATTCTTAACTGACCTTACAGGAATCAAAGTTTTTTTTTAACCATAATTGGGTTATTAGCAAGGTCAAGAGGAAACTTCTTCCTTGAAAAACACAAGATTTCTGTTTTAGATAAATGTAATAGTAAATTGTTCCTTTCAGTTATACATTTGGAATCCTCTGATTACTGGCAGTACATTATCCACAAGGAAATATCAAGGTCTCTGTAATCAAAAGTTTCATAGTTTTACAATGACATGGATGTACAGTTACCCACCCTATTTTTGCCATAGGGTGGTTAACCCTTTAACTCTTAAAATCATGATGCATTGAGCTTTCCCCATCAGCATGATGTAGAAGAAAATGGTTTATAAGTCAGAATCTTTGTAAACTTTGGCTTATTTTAAAATGTTTGTATTCTGCCATTCGCAACACAAGTTGTTTTAGGTGGATTATAATATAAGTTTGTCAGTTGTGAACTTTGATGAAAATGCAAATCAGGATAATCTAATATGAAACAATTGCAGGAAAGATTAAATTAAATGCTCTATCCCCAGCTAAGCAAGCTCTAATAGACAGTGGTAAGTGCAAATGTCCGTGTGAATAAAAAAAAAAGTCTTTATTTTCCTTCTAAAAGCCAAAAAGGCTTCTGATCTAGCACAAGGTTGTCCAATTTCTGCTATATTTTAAATGTTGATGCACATAGTTTGAATCTTTTGTTTTTTGCTTGTGTGGGATGAAACCCATGTTTACTATGAAGGAAAATGAGTTAAAATCTGATTGCTGAGAGCTCTGCTAATTGTTTAGAAATTTAGTATTAAAATGACACAAAACATTACCTTGCTATACTCACCGTTTCTCCTGCTAAGCCGCTGGGATTTCATTTTTGTGGCTTTTGATAAGTTAGTGAACATGGCTGTAACCGTCATGTCCTCTGTGCTGGGTCCAATACTTTTTTCCAACATCTTTGTCTGATGGCACCAAAAGATTAGAAAGAAATGTTGCAAATGAGAGACAAATCTATAATGAGTTAGTTACCAACAGGTCGATACAGTAAGGCCGCGTTAGAGTGCGGCAGTGCCGGGCGCACCCTCGTTTGCCGCACACACAGTCCTGCTCACATACCGCTCAATACTCTATTTAAATTGCTTGCAAATGCAAGCCGCGTCTGCGAAGCGTTAGGCCCGCGCAACCCATTTTACTGTATAGGCGCTTAATACAGCGCCTATACAGTATCCTGGGTGCGCTGGTATCTGTCATTTCAACTGACATTTGAAATGACAGGTACCAGAAAGTGGATGGTTCCCCCCCCCCCTCCCGAAGCAAGGCGCAGGGCGAAAATTAAAACAAAAGGGAATAAAGTGTAAAAAAAAGTAAACTTACTGGCGGGAGCCGGCGGGAGCGAGTTCATCGAGGCGGGAGCTGGCGGGCGAGCGTTGATCCAGGCGGGGGCGGGTGGGCGCGCGTTGATCCGGGCGGGCGGGTGGGCGCGCGTTCATCCAGGCGGCGGTGGCGGGAGCCGGCGGGCGTGCGTTCATCCAGGCGGAGGGAGCCGGCAGCGAAAGCAGCCTCCAGCAGCCCCCGCCGGCAGTGAATGAATGCACGCCTGTGTACGCCCATGCAATTTCGGCGCTCAAGGCGTGACGTCACGACGCTTGACGTCACGGCATGTGACGTCGGCGTTCACTAATGCACTGCCTTGAGCGCCGAAATTGCACAGGCGTACATAGGCGTGCATTCATTCACTGCCGGATGAACGCATGCCCGCCGGCTCCCGCCGCCGCCTGGATGAATGCGCGCCCGCCGGCTCCCGCCTCGATGCCCGCCCGCGTGGAGATGGGGGGATTCGGAAAGTGACATCAAGGTATTTATAACAACTTTACCAACAACTTGTTTTAAGTTCATTTAAGTAAGGAATCGCATGTGTAGTGCAATGATTCACAATATCATGTAAAAAAAAAAAAAAAAGGGGGGGGGCTAGCCGACAATAATAAAATAGACATGGACAGTAAATAAGAGATTAAAAGCTGCCCTTTCATATATTTAATGGTTTAAAGGTTTTCTTTTGAGGGAAAGTTTGCCGTCTACCCTTAACCCTTGCCTATAATGCAGGGGTAGGCGGTAAGTTAGCAGGCTAAACGCGGGGCAAAATGGCAGGGTAAAATGGCGATAGTCGGGGCGCGCGTTACTGTATGGGAGGGAATAGCTAATTCGATCGTTTACATCTGACATACATGCCGCGTGCGGAAGGGGTTACCCCGGGATTTAAAGAGGCGGTAAGGATGGATTAAAGGGGATAGTGTATCGCGGGTTGGACTAACGCGGCCGAAAAGTGAGTAGAAAGCCGGTTAGGAGCAGGGTAACCGCGGCCGCACTTTACTGTATTGAGCTGCAAGAGAGCTGAAAAACAAAAAAAAAAGTGACAGGTTAAAGGTTGAACGCAGATTCACTGTGTAAAAATGAAAAATCAAGTATTTGTTCAGTGAGATGCTGACTATATTTCCGCCTTGTGTATTAGCAGTGACAAAAGCCAATGAGCTTCTTAGATGCATAAGAGGATGCATAGAAATAGGCAAGGCTGCAGCATGCCTTTTTGGGTGGCGAAGCCAACATTTCCACTTCACTCCCACCCTGTTTGTTTCTTCTATTTTTGGTGGGGTGGGAGTTTAGTGAGCAGTGCTGGGGTGGGGATCCAGGGCATGAGAAGGCTGAGTAGGTTCCATTACTTGCCTTTTAAAAATGGGAGGGGGGGTAGCATATCGCTAGGTACCTGGAGCGCCGAGAGTGAACAGTGCTTGGCAAGATGAGGAATGCAGTACCTGCCTGCTGTATACTCTGCCCTACGATGTGGATGGTCTACCCTATGGCACCATCCCCTGCTTTCCTTTCGGAGATGTTTGGCATTCCTTTGGCTCTTGTATTTCTAGAATTGTTTCTGACTAAATCTCTGTGGCTTGGGGCTGTCCCTTTTTTTTTTCTTTTGCAATTTTAATACCCAAAGTATTAGAAATGTACAAGAAACAAATGTAATGAAAAGGAAGCTGCAGAATTAGGGGTCATGACATAAAACTCCAGCATGGTAGACTCAGGAACAATATCAGGAAATATGATTTTTCCACAGAAAAGGGTGGTGGATGCTTAGAATGCCTCCTGGAGGGAGCTGGTGAAGATGAAATAAAAACACAGAAGATCCCTAGAGCTAAGAGACTAGAAACGAAGCACTGGTGTAAAACGTAACGTTTCTGAATGTGGGTAAGCTGCATGGAGCTGGAGCTACAACCCTAAACAGCTGCCTGGGCCAACTCGCTGTGCTGTTTGCTCTTTGTGCTATCATTTACCATGTTTTGGAAAAGGACTAGCCTGTAGCAAAGTTCTGTGCACATTACGGCTGCCTCCCTTGCCCTCTCACAATTCATGTCAGCTGATTGACTTTTATTGAAACTTTGGGGAGGGACCCCCACACCCCCCCAACCAAAAAACGTAACTGCTACCCCTACCCTGCAATGAAAATAATGTCTGAAACCTAGTGTGGTCTAGATGGTTAACAGAAAAGACTGGACAGCAGGGGGTGCTACCTCCCTGCAGACTGCAATGAATCATCACATGCAAACTATTGTTTGAAGAGCATTAGTTGTGCAATGGCCGTTAGTGAAGCGCAGACTGCACTGACATGGAAAACATCAAATATGAGATTCTGCTTTTTGTTGAAAACATCAAATGTGAAATGTTGCACCTTCTGTATGTGAATGCCTCTGTTTCCTTTCTAACTCTATAAAGGGGGAAGACAGAAATGTGTGAACACTTGATGTCCACTTTTCTTCTCTGGTACAGAAAATTTGTGGGTGGTCATGAGAACTTTCATTATGTGAATTTCTGTGTATTAAGTAGATCACTAAACAGATGTCTTTCTATAGCGCAGGGGTAGCCACTGTTTCTCTTGCACATACACCAGAATACACAGTAGCAGAGAGCTTTACCTTTAAGGAATGGGGTGGGGAGAGACCTCCTTTCTCACCAAAGAAAAGCCAGCTCTCAAACCCCCCCCCCCCCCAAATCTGTACCAGGCTGGGGCAGCAGAATACCATTTTGGTTGGGGGTGCCCAGTCAACCAAGCACTGCCCATGCCCCCTCACATACTGAGCAGTAGGAGGAAAGCACTGGTTCCTCAAGCTGTGTTGTCATCCTCTTCTGCTGCATGACCTGGCTGTTGCTTTGAATGGTACAGCTGTATGGGCATCCTGTACAGTGCAAAGTAGCAGTCAAGCCCCGAGCTGCAGAGTGGAAGACAACAACACTTTCCAGACGCTGCTTTCCTCTTGCTGCTGCCAGACCCAGCTTTGCTTACCCACAGCAATTGGGTAAGTGGGTCCAGAGTCATGGCCCTTGTGGACCTCCCATTCTGCTTCCTAAGGCAACAAGTCTCTCTCAATTGTCCCAACCAGTGCGCTCTCCCACTTCCCCTCTGTCTTCCCCAACATCTCTTGCACCAGTCTGTCTTTCTGTTCCCATGATCAAAGTGTCTGTTTTTCCACTTCACCAAAAGGCAGCTGCTCTTCTCCTCCACAGGCTGTATGCATCCAGGGTTAGTACACTTTGAATAGGGAGACTCTGAAAGGAAATCCCTTGTTCCAGATTGGAAAGTACCCACCACCAGGACAAAGGAGTCCCTGAGAGATTGGGTGACTCAGATGCAATCCTGGAAGCTTTGAGTGGCCTGGTGCCACACTCACCTCAGGGTCCATTGCTCTCTGCACTTGTGCAAGCATGCCAAGGGCGTGACATGGATGTTTATGGCCCAACAGCCTCAATATGTGCCAGGCTGATACCTGTGGGCTCTGTTGCCCCTGGGTCGCAAAGGTGACAGCCCTCTGGCAAGGCACAAATTCCTTGGCCTAAGCCATCTCTAGCAGAGCTCCTATGAAGTCCACTTGAATTAATGGTCTGAGATGGAACTTTGGGTAGGTGAGAACAAACCTAGTAACTCCACCACCCAGATGGTCAAGCATATGGGCCTGATGAACCCCCCTTGAAATGGCTCTTGAGCAATCAATCATCCAGATATGGGAAAACATGCACTCCCAGTCTGCGGAGTGTGCCACCACCTTGGCCAGGCCGTTTGTGAAGACCAGTGTGGCAGATGCAAGCCCAAATGGCAACACCCAGTACTGGACATGAATCTGAACTACTTCCTGTGCCTTGAGAAGATCGTGATATGAATGTATGCATCCTTTAGGTTGAAGGAGCATAGCCAGTCCCCTTTTTTTGCAAAAGTGGGATAAAGGTGCCCAGTGAAAGCAGAATATAAAAAATAAATCTTTAACTTTTTTTTTTTTTTTTTTTTTTTTGAAACTTGTTCAAAGCCCCTCAGATCTAGGATGGGATGGAGACCACCTGTTCTCTTTGGAATCAGGCAGTACCTGGACTAGAATCCCTGCCCTCTTTGTCTCTGTTATGTGCTTGACCGCTCTGGCCATTAAGAGGGAAGAGAGCTCCTTAGTAGTACCTCGTGATGCGCTACCAGTCCCCAATATGGGCATGGATGGCAATTTGGTGGGACATCCAATAGGTTCAATTGGTATTGCTGATGGACAGAACCCACTGGTCCAAGATTACACTAGGCCACTGGTTCACAAAGAACCGCAGCCTGCTCCCGACCATCACCCTGGGTACAGGCTTACACTCCCTACTGCCCAGTCAAAACCTCGTCCCTGGGTTTGGCTGAGGAGCCACCTGGGCACTGGGAGCTCTCTGCTGCCTGGGATGGCTGCGGGAGCTCTGATGGTGTTGTTGGGAGTGAGGAGACTGAGGATAGTACTTCCTTGGCCCTGGCCTCGACGGCCTCCTGGATGAGGAGGGCGGGTCTGCAGTACCAGCAGAGAGTTGTCTGAGGGTTTCATGATGGTCCCGGAGCTGGGTCACAGCATCCCCCACCCTATCTCTGAAGAGATTCTGTCCTGTACACGGCACGTCAGCAAGTTGCTCCTGTACCTCTGGATGGAGATCTGAGGCCCGCATCCATGCTATTCTGCGGGCGCCAATTCCTGCTGCAGAGACTCTCTATGCTGTCTTGAAAACATCGTAGGTCGCATGGACCTCGTGTTTCCTGCACGCCAGACCCTTATGCGCTAGCGACATGAAGGTGATTTGCTGCTATTGAGGCAGCTGCTCAGCCACCTCCTGCACCTGCTTCCAGATGTCCTATGAGTATTGGGTCATGTAGAGCTAGTAGGCAGTGATGTTCAAAGGTACCATGCTTATTGCCTACACCTTGCTCTGTAGTCCTTCCCCCGGGGCTACCGAGGAATGGGTCTGAGAGTGCTTGGCCCTCTTGAGGGCAGATTCAACCACCAGACATTGGTAAGGGAGCTGATGCTTATCGAATCTGGCACCCTGCTGGTAGAGGTAAATCCTGTCTGCCTTCTTAAAGGGAGACTCTATGAGGGGGTGTTCACAAATCCTCAGCAGTAACTCCTTAAGGATCTTGCCATGATGTCCTTAGGAGGCTCCATGAACTGAAGGATCTCAAGCATGTTGTGCCTGTCATCCTCCTCTCTCTAAAGCTGGAATGGGATGGCCTCCACTATCACCCTCACAAAACCTGTGAAGGTTAATTCTTCAGGCGGAGACTTTGCTTATGTGGAGGAGAGAAGGGTCTGATGGGAGACCATCTGAGTCCTTGGAGGAGGACTCCATTTGATCATTCTGCCAGGGATCATAGGGACCCTTAGCCTCACTGTATGCCACAGGGGATGGGGCCCTAGGTGCTCAGCCTGTGCCCAGAGGAACAGGCATCGAGGAACTGGACAGGTGACTACAGGCTTTGGTGGCGTTTCCTCCCTGGAGGATCCAGTGATGACCACCATCTTGGTAGGGGCACTGGTGCCGTCCCAGGAGCCAATGCCAGCTGGGTTGGTAACACACCGATGAGCACACTGAACTTCTCCAGAAGCAGTATGAGGACTGGTGGCATCTGCTCCAGTGCTGTCTATGTCACAGGCCTGAAACCCTGCAGTGCCTGCTTCCCTGCCAACTGCACTTGACGCTACAAATCCTCCTTGAACGTTGCAGATGCCAACACTGGGAAGAAGGAGGGGTGGCCAGATCTTCCTTGGAGCCGTGACAAGGATCGGTGACTGGCACCAGTGCCGATGGTGACCATTGCGGACCATGGGCATCGGTGGAGGATGGGCAGTCTTTGCTATGGTGCCCCTGGGGGGCATTGCAGAAAAAGCCGGAGCATCCCTGTGCCTGCCACCATGCATTGACAGGGACCGGTGCCAATGCTTTTTACTCCTCTCCTTGCTCGACCTGGTCCTTCCCCAGTGCTGAGGTCGAAGACAAACCTCTGCCCAGAGGAGATTGACAGCAGTCGGTCTCCAGTCCGACTATCCACCAGTGACCTCGTTGGAACCAACGGTCCCCCCGCTGGCGTGGTGTCCATCGGTACAGCTCTGAGGTCCGCCACTGCTGATGGATTGGACTTCCTTGAACTGAAGAGCTAATCCATCTTGTTGAGTCTAAGATAACATCTCTTTGGCGTCAGCTGGGTGCACAAGCGGCAACCCTGGACCTCATGTGATGCCCCCAGGCAGAGGATACAGACCTCATGAGGATCAGTGATGGAATGGTCCTCAGCCACTAGGGCCATCAGTGAGAACTTTCCATATGCCTTTCATTCTGCTGCTGTTTTGCCTATCATAGCCATGGCTATGATAGGCAAAACAAAAGGGGCTTAAGATGAATGATAGCAGTGGGTATCGATGGTTGGCGGGTACTGAGGTACTGCTACACGGGGCCAATGGACCATGAAAGAAAACTTACCAAAATGCCAAAACCCCTGACTGGTGATACTACAGGAAGGCAGTAAGAGGGACCTGGCAATGGAATGAAGAGGAAAAAATGTGAACAATAAAACTTTTTCCACAAGCCAAAAGCCAAAATTTTAGAGCTCCGTGGGAAAAAAAGACTGGCGGGACCCTCCACGGACGTGTGGAATAGGGTAGACTCAGTGTGCCTAGTCAAAGTTCTAGAACATTTGACATGTTTTCTGTACCAGGCTCCATCTAATGATGTCACCGATGTGTGAGGACTAACATCCTGCTTGTTTATTTACATGGTGGGGGTGAGGCACCTTTAACACCCTTCAGCTGAATGGTGCAGGGCCTGGTCAGCCTGGCAGTTGTTTTTATCCTAGGAGTTGCCCACCAAGGCTAAAGCCCAAAGAAGCTGTGCTGTCTTGGTAGTAGCAGCAGGCTCTTGATGCTAATGGAGCCCCTGGAGGGCAGCAAACCTGGAAGTGGCAGGCAAAGGAGATGCTGGGATGGAAACAGCAGCTACTAAGGGTGCTGCTGATGATAGACAAGTTACTTGACCTGCTGTTGCCTCAGGTACAAATATGGCCTGATGTACTAAGGCTTTTCTCCCATTCTATTACTCTGGGCAAAAATGCTCAGTAAATGAGGCCTTATGTTTGTAAGCCCTCTGCAGCCAGAGCGATACCTACAGTACCTGAATGTAATCCACTTTTAAGTGCCTGCAGTTGTGGAATACAAATAAATTGCAGAAATTGAAAGTTGTTTTTCCCATGAGGGGGACCTGTGGTAGACTCTGCTGCCTTTGGTAGCAAAGGGCTCTACTTTAACTTTTAAGCCACTGCATGTGACTCATTAGGTGCTGGTCGGCCACCCTTACCCTATAGGAAAGTAAGGAAGAAAGGGAATCGTCAGGTGCTCAGGAGCATTAACCAGTGGCAGAGTAACTTTAGAAATGCTCATTAGCATCACAATGAGCTCTTACCTCCCTGCAATTTGCTATCCATGGAGCTGGTCTGCTTTCCCATACCAAATAAGGGATTCGGGATGTTGAGAGCATATGGAAAGCGCAAGCCAGGGCTCACTGGATGCCCTATCTTCTATGGTCCAAACTTCAGTTAAATGGAAGGAATGGTTCAACGGTTATTAGTAAACTTCCCACACCCACACACAAAAGAGATGGAGGTTTGAGCATGCTCCCATTTAAGTAAACTATAGAAAATAAAAAAAGGGGGGGGGGGGGGAGAGACAATGCAGCTGGGTAACACAAGCTGCCCCCCCAGGGAACACAGAATGAAATTGAAAAGGTTGGCAGACCCTTTAGTGTGAAAGTACTTAACTGACTTGAATAGATAAGTCAGATATTCAGGTAGGGGATTTGCATATCATAGCCCCCTGGACTTCTGCTGGAAAATTTGTAGGAAATATCACTAAAAATCAGAGGACTCAAACTCCTAAATTACAGAACCATGACTAGGGAAGGGATTTATTTATGTATTTATTTGTGTGTTTTTATATACCGAAGTTTAGCTAGATGCCTTCACTCCGGTTTACAGGTAAAACAACGTATTACAAGAGGAGTAACAACTGGTATAACACTATAACTGGCGTGACAGGATATATGGTATAACAATATAACTGGTGCGACAATATATATGTGCATGTTATGATTACATAATCGAATTGGTCATAGCCCAACTTAAAGAAATAAACGGCAACATCGTAACATAATGCATCGCCATCAGTAAATAGTTAACATTTTAAAATTCTATACAGTGGGTTATCGTCATCAGTAATATAACTATCTGTAATCTCTGTCCGTGATTGTTGATTTATGAGAGAAATGTACTAGAAAGCAGTCCTAGGAAGCAAACAGATTTTTACCCTAACAATGGTATTTAGACAGGTGGGTAATGAGATCCCAGACAACAGGGGCAATGGCCAGGCAGGAGCGAGGGGTGTGCACATGGTCTTTCTCCATGATCCTGCCTGGGTCTGGGCCTATTGGCTGAGAGGTGACCCATATAGGGTCAGACAACAGGTAAAGCAAAAGCCAGGCTAAGAGAAGGTGACTTGTCCAGGCTGGGTAACAGCACATGACTGGCCATGAGCTTAGCGGAGCTAAAATCACTGAAAGCTGAGTGTGTAGGGCCAGAACCACTGAATGCTAAAACAGCCATGAGCCTAGTGGAGCTGTAAACCCAAGCCAGGGAAAACCTTCCTACTGAGGGAGGAGAATGGAAGGCCAGCAGCAGGTCGAGAGCTGGAGTGGTGTCTCCCCCCCCCCCCCCCCCCCCCAATCTTGAGTAAGGGAACCCTAGTAGCAAATCTGGAGATTGTGGTCCCCCTTGAGCAAGGGGACCCCAGCAGCAGTCCATGAGGTAGAGTCCGGTCCCCCAGAAGGGTAGAGACCCCAGTGGCAGACTGGGAGGTAGTGGGGTCCCCCAGGACAGCATAGGCCCCAGCATTGGTATGGATCTTTCAGCAGAGTGGAAGGAGACAGTTTAGATATAGTGGACCCCCCCAGGCCAACACTGCCTACCAGCCCAATTGCATGAGTAAGCAGGAACGCTAGGGCCCTTCTATTCTATAGGATGGTATATTGTGGGGCTAACAACTCCAAATTGCTAAATATTAACTATTCTTACTACCTTGTAGAAATCTATATAGTTGTGTAGACTGAGACTACTAACCATGAGTAGAAAAGTGTGCTGCTTGACATCCTAGTAGTGATATATGTAGTCATGTAGAAATGTATATACTTCTATAGTCTAATAAACCTGTATTTTATTTGTACATACTGCCAGCCTTGTTCACAGTCCCATTTGTTTTTTGGGGGTAAAGGGAGGGAAATCCCACCCACTAACACCTTCTTCCCCAGGTGGAGGCACTAGGCACCAAGAACGTGAGGACAGACGGAATCTGTCCTGGGGGGACTCCTGCCTGATCGGTCCCAGAACCAGGAACGCCTCGTGAGGTAAGCAGTCACGAGGGCATTACATTAGGGAGGAAGGGACACAGCCATAAGGCTGGTTTCCCTATAAAAACTAAAGAAATCTGCATTTCTGTAAAGAAATAGGAAGTTTTGCATCATTGCTAGCCATAATTGTTCTTTACAAGTAGGAGAGCTTTGATATTTGTGACTCTTTGTATTTTCAGCCGGAATTTATCCATGAATTAAACTGAAAAATTCTGACACATTGATGCTAGTAAATTCCTTTCTGTTGGAAAATGCCTGCGTGTTATTTAGGCGCCAGCGGTATGTGACAGTCGTCTGTCCGTTCCCCCCCCCCCCCCCCCCCCAATACAGAAACAGACTGTGTCCAGATTTAGGTCCTCAAGTTTCACTGTCTAGGATTTGTTTAGGTAGTCCTGCTCTGAACTACTTCTGCTCCATTTAGGTCCTGCTGGAGATGAAAGCTCCAGCTGAGGTCTCACCAGTAACATGTAAGATAGATACTTAGCTTGCACCTTTTCAGTGGTGGCCCGAGGTGAGTTACATTCATGTATTGTAGGTATGTTCCTAGAGGGTTCACAATCTATATGAAGCCAATAGTCCCTGTCACCCACACCAGAAATCTAGGAATAATTATTGACACAGATCTTTCCTACAAGAACCATATAATCAAACAAAAGCAAAGAAGGATATCACAAACTACTAACCCTAAGCTGTCTGGAAACCATTTCTTAACCCTTATGACTTCAGAACTGTACTACAGCTACTCATATTCTCAACCATCGACTACTGCAACTCCCTACTAATCGGACTACCATACTCCAACATCAAACCTCTCCAGATTCTGCAAAACTCAGCAGCCAGAATTCTGACTGGAACAAAGAGGAATGATCACATAATGCCAATTCTGATTTCACTACACTGGCTTCCAATAAAATCCCGAATTGATCACAAATCCATGACCATCATACACAAATTACTACACAACGAACATTAAGGTCAAAGTGGTTTAAACATAACCCCCCAGAATCCCCAAAGAAACTTATGTTCAAACAACACAGGCCATTTAACACCCCCCCCCCCCCCCATCAGAAATGCTCACCTGACAGCAACCGGAGAAAGAGCATTTTCCATTGCCTGTCCTAAAACATGGAACTCCCTCCCAAAAGATTTGAGAACCCAACCCAACCTAACCTCACCTCAAAACATTCAAAAAGGATCTAAAAACATGGCTGTTTTACAAAGTATATATTGACAATCAAGTATCACAACATCCAAACACTCAACAGAATTACCAACCGAAACCATGCAAAAACAGGACAACAACCAGCATCAAGCAAACCCCTCTCATACAAAAATGATCTTATCTTGGACTTTAAAAAGAAGAACTTTAACTAATCCTCCCACCCCCTTGTAACCCTCCTCCCCCCCTCTACTCACCCCCCCCCCTGCAGCACTCCCACCCCTTCCTATCCCCTCTAATCCTTACCCTCTCCGATCCCCCCCTATCTGCTCATTTTTGAATATAATATGTATCCTGTTATACACCTAATTTGCATATGTTAAGATACTACCTTTGAATCTTGTAAACCATTGTGATGGCTTTACCGAATGACTGTATATAAAACTCAACAAATAAACATATATATATATTTGTACGTGAGTGAGTGAATGACTTGCTCATACAGCTGTATGTGTGTATGCATCTGTATATTTAACATAATTGTAAAAAAATTATAGACCAGTAGTCCTGGCTGTTAGGCCTGCCTGAAACGTAGTACAATTACCACCACTAAAGCAGTGTATAAAACAATCTAGACTCAAAGACTAATGAACAATTTATAACAAACATAAACAGCTTGATTTATCAATGCAAACTTGATGCATGTATGTGTACACAAAAAATACAGGATAATAAAAATATAGCTGAGGCAAATATTCAATGCTAATTTATTGGATCAGTGGTTGCCATCAGCGGCAGATTCCCGATGAAGACCGGCCTGGGTATTCGCCACCCAGGAGATACCACATGGTCTGCCAAGCGCGGCTCTGTGATGGCCACGCTCGGCAGACCATGTGACTAGCACGACTGGCCCACCGGGGGATGCCTGATCCCCAATAGGCCAATCTGCCCCTGGTTGCCATTACTCAGATAAAGAGCTGGATAAGTGGTGGGTGGGGTGTGGATGGAGTAGGGAGGAGCTACTTTGTTGATTGATTTAGCCAGATGAGTTCTGCTATTCGGACTTATCCCAAAATCCAACCTGCTCAAGAGTGACTTTTATAGGGATATTCAATAGTAAGTTTTGCCATGCTGGGTCAGACTAAAGGTCCATCAAACCCATATCCTATTTTCAACAGTGGCCAATCTAGGTCTCAAGTACCTGGCAGGATTGCTAAATTCAATAGATTCCATCCTGTTTGAGAAATCCACTGCTTGCCTCTGACATAAAGTCCACCTTAATAATAGTTTATGGAATTTTTCTTCCAAGAACTTATCCAAACCTTTTTTAAAACCCAACTATACAAACAGCTTTTAGCACATCCTCTGGTAAGGAAGTCCAGAGTTTAATTATGTGTTGGGAGAAAATATTTTATTATCGATTTGTCTTAACTATATCACCTCATAATTTCATTGTGTGGGCCCTAGTCTTTGTACCTTTTGAAAGTATAAACAACCAATTCACATTTACCTGTTCCACACCAAGCATGACTTTATAGACCTCTATCCTATCTCCCCTGGCCCATCTCCCAGCTGAAGACTTTTAACCTCTTTAGCCTTTTCCTCATACAGGCCAATTCTGTGAGGTCTGCAGGAAAATGGGAGCTCGCTGTTGAGCGCCCACTCTTCCAAAGCGTGCCCAGCCACCTCTCCTTGGCGTACAATCCTGTATTTAAATGAGGGGTCATGCTAAAAGGAGGCACTAGAAACGATTACATGCCCCTAGCGCCTCCTTGGCCCAGGAGAGGTGGCTGTTAGTAGGTTCAGAAAACCGATGCTCAATTTTACAAGCATCAGTTGGCTGAACCCACTGACAGCCATGGGTGAGGAGAATAGACACTGGTGAACTTGAGCATCCCTTTTCCTGAAGGGCTGGCACATTTTTTTTTTCTACATTTTTGGTTGCTCTGCGTTAATATTGCTATGTTATTAAGTTGGAAAAGCAGTATTTTCTGCTTCTCTGTACACTTTTTTTGGGCGGTGTGGGCCCCCCCCCCCCCATTTTTTTCAGTATTACTAATTGGTATTACTAATAGCCTTATCAACAACATGCATTTGCATATGCTGAATGCTATTGGGGGCGGGGGAGTTGATGCATGGTTTTGAAAGCGCGAAACCCCTTACTGTATAAGGGGTAATGGACGTGCGGCTAACTGCGAGTAAAACTGCCCTCAGCTGAGCGCACTTTACAGTTCCGCCTGATAGATGGATTATGTAAGTGTGTGTATGTAAGCGTGTCTGCATTATGTGTGTGTTTATGTATACATATATATATATATATATATATATATATATATATAAGAAAACAAAAAAATAAGGCAACGTATTGTGTATTATTATTAGTGCTTACCATATAATATACGCAAAAAAACCCCAATAACAAAAATGTTTGGGGAAAAGGCACTATTGTTTCTCATATAATTAATTTCAAAAAAACTCCGTGATTTCATTAAAATAATTTTTCACTTAAGAAGACCAACAGTAATATTGAAAAATTCATTCTCTGGTGTTATTTGGGCAATCGAGGGCCAGATTGAGATTAGAGGTAGTATAAAGTTGAGGGTAAATATGAGATGGGCTTAAGATTGTATGATTGTGGATATTGCTATTAAGGTTCAATTTAATATATAAAAAATATTTTTATTGTTGGAATGTTTTACAAAAAAGAGTTAAATGGATATTAAGTATATTTTTCAATAAAGCATAATTATTTTAATGAAATCACGGAGTTTTTTGAAATTAATTATATGAGAAACAATAGTGCCTTTTCCGCAAACATTTTTGTTATTGGAGTTTTTTTGCATATATATATACATACATACACAAACTCACAACCTACAAGTTTTGACTTCTTTCTTTCCAAGGCAACTGTAGTGAGCAAAGCTCAGTACTAGAGTGCAGGGCTCATTTCTTCGAGCGCCTCTTCCTTCTGTGTTACGGGGGAAGGAAACAAAACCACCAGCACCAGCAACTCCCCCGTCCGCGTGCCTGCGCCGGGGAGAGGGCGGGCTCAGCGCTCCCTGCCCCGCCTCCCCTCTCTCTGCCCCGCCTCCCCTCTCTCTGCCCCGCCCGTCGGCCAAAGGCGATAAAGGAGGCGCGCGCCGGGGCCCTGCCCGCACTCGCGCGCGTGGACAGCCGGAGCCGGGTTCGGACTATGACGTTCCGCCGCCTCAGGAAGCTGCAGCCCAAGGAGGAGCCGGCGGCCGGGAGCTACCCCGCCTCCAGAGCGGCGGAAATGTACAAAGCGCTGGCCGCCTCCGGAGGCACCCTGCCCCGGGCCAGGAAGGTGAGAGCCGGGAGGTACAAGAGGGGAAGGGGTGCTTACGGGGAAAAGATCTGTCCGCTCGCGTGCTACAGGGCTGGGGCCGGGGCTGGCTTCGGCTCTTCGGGCGTCTGCAGAAACGTCAGATCTTCCACGTGTGATCATCATTTCGTGTTCTGATTTTTGGAGTGATAATCTGGTAATAATAATAAATCGCTTCTCCTTTCGGAATTGCTGCTGTCTGCTTTCACGTGGATTGGTTTAAATGTTAAGAGCCATCTCTGTTGCTCGAGGTAGAATATTTCCTTTATATCTAAGATGTAACCTGCTGAGCTCGGCAGTCAGAAAAAAAAAACCGCCTTCTCTTTGTATTCGGTTTGAACCGAACAGTAATGTGAATAAAGTTGGTTTTTTTTAAATTAAACTGCAAATTGATTCTCAAGCAACCATTAGGGCTGATGGTTGTGAAACGATTTTTATAAGCTGGTACATGTTGATAATCCAGAGAAACAGAAAAAGGAAGCTAGATTTCAAGGCAGGAACCTATTGGTCTTTGTTCTGGAAGCTACTTCTTACATTTTTATTTGCTACTGTATAGTCTTGCGTTCAGATGAGGCATTTTTAAAAATGCTACTAATCTTAACAGTTTTCTAAAGTCGCCAGTGATACAGACAGGAGCTCTCCAGGCCACGTGGGTCCATTTAACACTCTCTCAAGAAAAGCAGCCGGTGTGCTCTGGCGAACTCCTCCACAGTAACAATCTGAGATGCTAGTTTTTATGTTGGTCCGAGAAAAAGGATCAGTCCTCAAAAGATCTATTCCTCCACCACCACCCGATCGTTATGGCTATTAGAACTCTGCTTTGCAAAAGGAAATGTAGTATGTGAACCGTAGTATTCTTTGACTTCTATCAGTTTAACTTTCGTTGCTCCCTGTGAATGGCTTCTGAAGAAAAGGATCTCGTATACATTCTCCCCCCCCCCTCCCCTCCAGTTTTCTGTGGATGACTTTTAAATCCCCCAATTTTTTGGGGATCTGCACGGTTCTTATGGTCCAGACTGGCCACTGTCAGAGACGGGATGCTGAGCTCGATGCACCTTGCTCCAATCCAGCATAGTTTCTTATTACATTGGCTCTACTATTTGGATGTGATATAATAGCAGTCATAGCCGATTTGGGAGCATTTCTTTTCGCCGTAGTTCTAGATACTTGATCTTGTACCGAAAGTGGTCTTCATGGGAGGTGGCAGTAACATTTTTATTTATTATGGATTATGTAATTGCATGTTTAGGCATGGTTATTTTATGGTTCGTGCTAGTTTTAGATGGTTCACAGGTGGACAGAGTTTTAATTGGGGTCTTAATTATAATTTATCGTGTTGCTGTAAATCACTGCAAACATTTATGTAGTGATGTTTTCTAAATGGTATGAAATAAATACAAATTCCAGATGGGAAGACTTCCTCAATCCTGAAACTCCACAGGGATGGGCTTATCCAATGTTTGTGCCCATACGAAAATATCCCACTCTTTTTTTAAATGGAGAAATCTTCTGGCAAAACTGCATTAATGTTTGTCTGCTGCATTAAAAGTTCTGATGCTGCCTAAGAGCATTTTTCCACAGCCTTTTCTACCTGCTCTATTTCCCATACTTCACCAAGCTTTACTGGTAGAGTAAAAGACCATCTGGTGAGACACACACACACTTTTTTTTTTCTTTAACTGATCTAATTTTCCCAGCACAGGAAATGCTTGTACATTGATTTAACTTTCAAAGTGTGTACTTTGCATAAACCTTGGCTGGTTTGCATGATTTGTTTAGAATTTTCCAGGCATTTGCCTGTGCTGTCTGCGCCCTCGTTGGGAAGCTTGGACAGTTTGTTCCTAGCTCCTATTGGGGCCTCTCAGGAAGAAGCTATTGAAGAATCAGCTGTTCAATGCCCTGTAGGTGTTCTTTATATATAATTACTGTTCCTGGAAGACTAATCTCCAACTGAAAGAGAGGCAGTTCTGAACAATGGCATTAGTTTACCACCACCCCCCCTCCCAACCAGAGCGCAGGCCATGCCACTTGCCCTCTGGGTTCATATTTAGAGCCCAGGTTTTTCCTAAACCATTAATTATCAATGGAGACAGTAATCTGGTCCATGAGGTGCATTCCCATCCCTAGTTCCTCAGTTAAGATGTGAAAGAGGCAAAATACTTGTGGGTCGACGCAGCACCGTGCGCTAGCTAATGTGCCCGGCTTAACATGCGATTGGATGCACATTCATAACTCCCCCCCCCTTCCCGATCCAACATGGGGATTATCGGGTCCAAATCACCATGTAGCTAATAGGGCTCATCACATGTAAATTCATGTAGATAAGGCTCTTAGCTAATCCTCTTGAGCCAATAAATTTTCCGTGCAGTCAGTGTACCCTAGCAGCGCGGCAAATTTTACAGCAGAAGGTGTGCACACTCAAGGGGTATACAGTTAGCAAGGAGGGCTCACGTTTTGGTTATTGAGTTTAAGGGGGCGTGCAGGCAGCAAGGAGATCTCATTTGTTAGTATGAGAGCTAGTGCAGGCAGTGAGGAGAGCTCCCCTGTTGGTTACCGAGTGTGAGGGGGAGCAGAAGCAGCGAGGAAAGCTCATTCCTTGTACGTACCCAGATCAGTCCAGACTCCTGGGTTTTGCCTCTCTTCCAGCAGATGGAGACAGAGAAAGTTTTACTGACACTGCTACTTAAATCACATGTGCCACCTGCAGTTCCTCAGTATTTCTCTGTCTCCAAGCAGATGGTAGATGGGTGCAAACCCTGCAGTTCTGCAGTCTGGGCAGTTTTTTTCTTTTTGGAGAAGGTACAGAGAAGGGTGACCAAAATGATAAAGGGGATGGAACAGCTCCCCTGTGAGGAAAGACTAAAGAGGTTAGAACTGTGCAGTTTGGAGGGGGGATATTATAGAGGAGTTTAAAATCATGAGAGGTCTAGAATTGGTAAATGTGAATTATTTACTCTTTCGGATAATAGAAGGACTAGGGGGCATTCCATGAAGTTAGCATGTAGCACATTTAAAACAAATTAGAGAGAATTCTTTTTCACTCAATGCACAGTTAAACTCTGGAATTTGTTGCCAGGGGATGTGGTTAAGGCAGTTAGTGTAGCTGGGTTCATAAAAGGTTTGGATAAGTTCTTGGAGAAGTCCATTACCTGCTATTAATCAAGTTGACTTAGGAAATAGCCACTGCTGTTACTGGCATTAGAGTGTGGGATATACTTAATGTTTGGGTACTTGCCAGATACTTGTAGCCTGGATTGGCCACTGTTGGAAACAGGATGCTGGGCTTGATGGACCCTTGGTCTGACCCAGTATGGCATTTTCTTATGATCTTAAAAGGGCACATTATAAAAAAGAAAAATCCTGTGTAGTGATACCCAGTAGGAGGAACCAAATAAAGCAGTATTTAGTTTATATTAAAAAAAAAAGTTTTTGAAAAAAAAAATTCTAGATGCCCAATACACAGTCCAGGCCATGGAGGTGTTAGGGACGCATATTTGTCCCTAGAGCCTCCTTTTTAGCATGACCCCTCATTTAACTATTGGATCCGCATCCAGGAGAGGTGACTGGGCGTTCAACACTGAGCACCTGTTTTCTGTGCACAATTATTGCATTAGCCCCCTGTCATTGAGACAAAGCAGCAGCTGAGTGCTGAGCAGCCAATGGGTTATGGAGGCACTGCTGATGGGTAGGGAAGGGATGACTTATCTAGCCTTGGGAGAAGATGTATTACCTCTTCGCTCCCATAACCTTTTCTTTTGGCCTTACAGGCATATCGCGTCAAAATAGTCTTGACGTGAGGAGAGGATTTTTTTTTTTTTGCACTAGACAAGTGCTTTCACGTCTGGACTGGTTGCATTCATTGTTTTGATAAATTAATTTGTGTTCATTGCAATACACTGGATTCTGTTTATTGCAATGCAACTTTTGCAAGTTTATTTTTCTCTACATCAAAGGTGTTTAATGCTTTTTGTGTTACCAAGGCACTGGCCATTGCCCAGAAGATACTGAGTCTAGATTAGCTATGACCTAACTGCTTCTTTGCTTCACAAACATCCCAGCTCTGACCCTGTGTTATGTCCATTCTTTTTCAGAAATTAGATTGTCAGATGTAATTATTTGCCCTTTTGTGTTGCTCTTTCCGGGTGTTCTTTGATGGTTCAAGAATTTGGAACAATAAGTGTCCTGCAGAGAGCTCCCCTTGCAGGAAGGAATCTCCAGGCTGCCTAACTGAAGCCAAATTATCTCCTTTTTTTTTTTTAGACTTAAGGAAGGCCTTTGAAGCTGTGGATGTTAAGGGGTAGCAATCATAACTGTTGCTGCGGGCAGAGGAACCAACTTTTCAAAATGATTGGAGGAGGGGGATGTTCTAAACGCGCCTCAAATTACTCCTTCCTGGACACAGTGAAGGGGTTTGTTCAATATTGAGTGTTTTCAAGTGACCCACAGAGCTGGCACCTACGGCTGCATGGGTCTGGGTCCAAACAGGCCACACCAGCAGGAGGAGCAGCACACCAAAGGAGGCCCACCAACAGGACCACGTTGCAGGAAGGAGCAGCACCAGACAATTGAGCTAGCCCTCCTGTACTGCAATAATAGTACTTGGCTAGAGGCAATGCACCAGAGCTTCCTTCAGATCCCTGTAATCATGGACCCTAGGTCCAGTTACTTGGTGTTCCCTTTGCACGGCGACTGGTGCTCCCTTCCCCCAGGGGCTGTGAACGCTGTCTCTGCAATATCCCCAGCCAGCATGGTGAGCAAGAAAGCATGGTGAAGGGATTGTGGGACAAGAGGAAGGAAACTAGAGCTCAGAGTCTCCTGCAACTGCTTCACCCATGTGATTGCTGTTTAAAGGATGCAAGCAGTGGGGGAGAAGGCTCCCGAGCCCTGTTGCTGTGTCCTCTGTCTTATCCCACTGCTGGTACCAGTACAGGATCTTTTCTGTCTTGAATGATCACAGACCCTTCACCGCCTGTCTGCCGGCACAGGAGCTTTTCTCCTACTTCCAGGGCAGTCTTTGAGAAGCCGTGGAAATGGTGGAAGAGGATGCAATGGGGAGGAGCAATAGGGAGGGCAAAAGACCGGAAAAAAGGAGGAGAAGATGGAGGGCTGCAAATAGGCATGGGCAGCTGAGCTAGAGGAACAAGACAAATGGGGGTAATTGCAGGGAGTGGCAAGTTACCCCCATAAGCTTGCTGGGCAGACTGGATGGACCATGTGGTCCTTTTCTGCCATCATTACTATGTTACTATGATGTAGAGAAAGCAAAAGGGAGATGGAGAGAGATGTGACAGCAAGACAGATCAAAGGCAAGGAGGAAAAGACGGGAAATGGAAAGGTGCAGAAGAGTGAACCATGCATTTTTTTTCTTTGAGCTTTTATCTGGTGGTTTGCAATTTTTATTTATTTATTTATTTATTTATTTATTTATTTATTGCTTAAAGTCGCATAAGCGATGTACAGAATCACATGCAAAAATAAAAATCCAACATCGCATGCAACACGTGAGGCGCGCACAGTGCTATTTTTGTAAACTTGCTTAAGCAATCATCCCAACAGGGAATTGCTGAGGCCGCTAAGCAGGAACATCTGCTGTCTGACATGCTCGATCAAAGAGCAGTTTTTAATGTGCCATTAAATGATTTTGAGCAGAAATGCTACGGGGAGAGAGCCCCATAAAGACGGAGTGGCCACCAGCCAAATGGGCCTGTATGAGTGAGGTAATATCCCGGAGGCCCCTTTGGGATGACCTAAGGGACCCTGTCTGGTTGTACAGTCGGAATAGAGCATTTGCCCAAGGGAAAGAAACCGTACTCAGCAGT
The DNA here is from genome assembly GCF_901001135.1 of Rhinatrema bivittatum. Taxonomy (NCBI): domain Eukaryota; kingdom Metazoa; phylum Chordata; class Amphibia; order Gymnophiona; family Rhinatrematidae; genus Rhinatrema; species Rhinatrema bivittatum. Next base: position 260,368,580 of record NC_042617.1, on the reverse strand, counting down.
TTATGGACCATCCTTGCAAGTTTATAGCTAATCCGGGAGTAGATGGGGAAGCCAGTGAAGTGATGTGGGCCATCCTCATCTTTCCTGGGATCACGCATGCAGCAAAACGTAAGAGCAGTTGCAATGAATTTATATGCGGTAATTGACATCATGTGCTGTTTTTCTACTTGCTGCAGGTGTGAGTCCAAGCTAGGCTTATTGGACACCATGGCCAGCTCTGGCCATTTTGGTCTTGGGTGCCAGGATCAATCTCCTTCATCGTGTCCCTGACAGTGAGACTGAACCGTGGGGGGTTGGGGAGGGGACAGGAAAGTGTTTACCCCTGCCTCTGTGGGCAGGGAGATCAAACCATGTAACTCTTAAGGTCTGATTCAAGACACGGGAATGAGAAGAAAAGCCTTCCTGAATCAGGGCCCTTGGTTACCCCTCAGCCTACGGGCGAGGACTGCAAACTGTGTCCTATGGTTAATGACTGGGACGTGGGCCTGTTACAGCTGAACCTAAGGCCAGCTGGTAGTGTCTTGAAACAGAATTGGAGGCATCTTGGCGCTGGTTGTAAAGCTGGGTTGTGTTTAATGGCTTTGCATTGCTGAGTTTGTGGGTGGAGAGTGCAGGAACTTGTTTTGTGACAAAGCCTCATTTTCTCGCAGGCATCATTTAAGCTATTCCCCAGGCACAAACCTTTTCCTAAAATGTTTGAAATTCTTTCAGACATAATCCGGTATCTGAATTTTGCTGGGTGGGGGTGGAATGGGGCTTTGAGGCCCACCCACTCATGGTTGCATGCATTTGGGATAAATGCTAATTAATGGGGATTAATTCCTTTTCCTGCTCGATTGGTTTTTATTCAAAAAATGTATACAAAGAGAGGGATTGTTGGGAGGAGTTGGGGGGGGGGGGAGAATGATTAGGTTTTATTAAAAATTAATTCTAAATCAATACAAAAGCAGCCTTCTTGTTGGGCTCTTTCTGGAAGAACAGAGTTCAGATTTGCTCCATTTTGTACAGAATGCACAAGAAGAGACTGAGTGTCAAACTGCCTGTCCCAGTGACGTGAATGCAGTCCAAGGGTGTTAGAAAGTTTTAAATTAAGATACTCTCTTGGGTGTAAAACGTGCATGACGTTCTCTTTCCCTGAACTGCTGTGTATTCCCTCAGCAGCTGAAAGAAAGGGCTCTTACTAGCACACAGAGCCAGTGCCCAGGGTCCTAGAGTGCCCCGTGTTATTCCCAGATTTATAGTGGTATGAAACGTCATTCCCACTGAGGCTGCTGAATTGCCTCTGGACAGGCCTACATCTGTCACTGGTCAGAGTGTGCCAAAGGCGTCTGCCTGCTTTGTGCTTGCAGGTGGGATAAATAGGATATAATGTGTGGCCTTTTCTCTAGGATACACACCTGGCTGCAGGCCATAAAGAATGGGTGAGTCAGCTCCAGGGTGGATTTTTGTGCACAGTTTGTTTGTTTTTTTAGGGGAGGGAGGGAGGCTGCAACACCTTTTGGTGTTCTCAACAGGGCAGTACTTAGAAACTGGCCTGATCCTTATCACCTTTATCCAGGTGCCCAGTTCAGCTGAAAGATACCAGGTTGAATGTCAAGGTTTGAAGAGGGGGCTCTTGGTAATCTGATTTTGTAAATATTGGCTCTGAGTTCAGGCAGGCTGTCTGCCTCCTTCCTTCACTGACACAGCATGGCTAGCACAGTCAAGATGGGCATCAGCAGCAGAAAATCAGTGTCTTACGCTGTCAAAAATGAATTGGTGCTTTCACTAATCTTACTGTAACATACTTTTTTTTTTTTTTTTTTCCTTCCATGAATTCTTCTCAGGGATGTGCAATGAAGTGGATGACATTCACCGAGTCCCCAGAGCAGCAGAGGTAAGTATATCTTTCCCTCACATATCGTGGGGGTGGCCTAGCTGTAGAGGAGTCTCCTTAGTTTTCTGCATAGCTGCTGGAAAATGTGCCTGGAAGAAGCTGACTTGTGGTCTCAAGGGTGTCCTGCAGTGCTGGGCGTAAAGGGGAAGGGCCTGCTGTGGGGTTCCTCTTTCCCTAGGGCTGAGAGCAGTCAGCTGCCATCCTTATGACTCCGTATGACAACAAATATGCAAATTAACTGGGCTCCCAGACCTCATGCAAGCCAATATGTCTGAATGCTCAGTGGGGCTGGCCTGAAAACCTGGCTTCTCTGTGACTCCAGAGGCCTGGAGCTGCCCACCGCTGTTTGATCCCTGCAGCATGTGGTGCTTCCTCATGGCAGTGCTTCCCTAGTGAACCATGCAGCATAATAGGACTCACAGCCCCCTCTATAGCTAGCAGTCCCAGTGTAGTCCTGGGAAGTGGCCCTCAGATGTGGCCACATTCTGTCTGATAAAATCCTCAGTAAGAGAGTACAGCCACTTTAACCCCCGACTATCTGTAGACTGTTCAAAATGTCAACTTGTGTTTTGAATTTGTTTAATTTTATCTTAGGGTAGGTTCAGCTGTTTCAGCTGAAGTGCAATTCCCAAACTAACCCTGACATTTCCTGTTTCTCCCCCCCCCCCCCCCCCCCAATATATGTTAAGTCTTAGAGGAATTTGACTCTCCCGGCAATAACATGGCCCACAAACTGATGTGCCGTGTGGAGCCCTAAATGTACCTCACTGTGAGCATTTGGCTTGGCACGGTAGGGAAAAAGCATTTTTGGTCATGTTAAAACTTCTTTTATTTTCAATTTTCAGGCAGCTAATCATCTTGGAAAAAGAGGCTGGCGCAACCTTTGGCTTTGAGATCCAGGTGAGAGAAAGATGACACCATTAGTGTGTGTGTGTGTATACACAGGGCAGCACTGCTGGTCCCTGTCACCAAGGGAGCAAAACATGTATGGCACAAAAGCTTGAAGATAAGTTATAACTGTGTCCACTGCAGATGCAGGATGCCTCGGAATTAGATGGTGTGTTATGTAAGCAGGAAAATCCATCCGTACCAGAGTCGTCCCTGCAGTTTTAGTTGTCGCAATGCAGATCAGTTGTCTGAACTGCCCCTGGAGTAAAAGGGAAAGTAAGGGCTCCCAGTATCTCAGAAGGTCCATTCTGCAATGTGTTTTAGTGAAGTACCACCTTCTGCAGTAAAACTGGAGCAGGTTAAATACTCAGACAACAGCCAGGGGAGGTACAGTCTCACCATAGAGGTTTAGTCAGAAAACAATTCTAGGACATTTTATGTAGTGCTAGGGAGGCGCCAAATGTCTTGATAACATGTGGGCACCCATGACATAGGTGTGGGAGGGAGGGTTCTGGCAAGCCAAATTTAGGATTTTAGGTAGAAAGTTGAAACCTGCAGGGGTAGCCAATTCCAGTCCTCGAGAGCCACACACAGGCCAGGTTTTCAGAATATCCACCTTGAACATGCATGAGAGAGATTTCAATGCACTGCCTCCATTGTATGCAAACCTATCTCATGTATATTCATTGTGGATATCCAAAAAACCTGGCCTGTTTGTGGCTCTCGAGGACCGGAGTTGGCCATCCGCCCCCCCCCCACCACCACCAGGGTAGCATTCGTAGAAAGGCTCCCCATTCCAGAAGCAGGACTCCAGAGTCTCAATACATGGATGAGATGATGTGCAGAGAAGAGGGCTTTACTTTATTAGGAACTGGGCAACATTTTCGGAAAGAGGGTGGAGGGGAGGCTTTTCCGAAAGGATGGGCTCCACTTTAACCAGGGTGGAACCAGGCTGCTGGCCTTTAAGAAGGAAATAGAGCTGCTTTTAAACTAGATGATGGGGGAAAGCTGACAGTCGCTCAGAAGTATATGGTTTGGAATGATGTATCCTTTGGAGGATACTAACGCAACAGGGAAGTTGAGGCTTCCTGAGAGAAAGATTGCAATAAATGTAGCCCAGGTTCTATTAAGTAATGAGCAGACAAAATAGAAAGATTCCAATTTACCCATCTTAGCTGATAAGCAGGTTGTTAATACAAATAAACACCTACTTTGAAATGTCTGTATAGAAATGCTAAAATTAAAAAAAAATAAAAATGGAAGAGTTAGAATGCATAGCACTGAATGAAGAGGTAGATAAATTGGCATATGAGACCTGATGGGAAGAAGATAACCGCTGGGGCACTGATTCCAGGGTACAAATTATATCGCAGTAATAGGATGGATCAAATTGGTGGAGGGGTGCATTGTATATTAAAAGGGGCAATGAGTCAAACAGGATAACATTTCTGCAGGAAACAAAATGTACTAAAGAATTCTTATGGATAGAAATTCCATATGAAAAATGGGATAAAATAGCAGTGGGGGTGTACTACCATCAACCTGGCCAGAATGAACAGACTGACAATAAAATGCTAACAGAAGTTAGGAAAGCTAACAAAATCAGCAGCACTGTAATAATGGGTAATTTCAGTTTACTCTGGTATTGACTAGGAAAATGTCACATTTGGACATGCTAGAGAGGTAAAGTTCCTAGATGAGATAAATGACTACTTCATGGAGCAGCTGGTACAAGAACCAATAAAAGCGGGAGCTATTTTAGACCTAATCCTTAGTGGAATGCATGATTTGGTACAAGCAGTAACTGTTCTGGGGGCCACTTGGCAACAGTGATTATAACATGATCAAATTTGACTTGATAACTGGAGAGAGAACAGTAAAGAAATCTACTGCAACAGTGTTTAACTTTCAAAAGGGAGACTATGATAAAATGAGGAAAATGGTTAGAAAAAAATGAAAGGAGCAGCTGCAAACGTTGAGTTTACATCAAGCATGGACAACGTTTAAAAATACCATCTTAGAAGCCCAGATCAGATGTATTCCATGGTGGAAATAAGGCTAAATGACTTCTGGTATGGTTAAAAGGTGAGGTGAGAGAGGCTAAAAACATCTTTTTCAAAAAATGGAAAAGGAATCCAAATGAAGAGAACAGGAAAGAGCATAAGCACTGGCAAGTTAGATTGATAAAGAAGGCAAAGAGAATTTGAAAAGAAGCTTCCTTTAAAAACAAAAACGTATAATAACTTTTTTTTTTAGGTACGTTCAAAGCAAAAAGCCTGTGGGGGAGTCATTTGGTCCATTAGATGATCAAGGAGTGAAAGGGACGTTTAGGAAAGAGAAGGAAGTGGAGAGACTAAATTAATTCTTTGCTTTAGTTTTTATATAAGGGAACTACCCAATCCAGAAACGCTATTTAAAAATGATGATTTAGAGGAATTGAAACAAATTTCAGTGAACCTGGAAGATGTAATAAGGCAAATTGACAAACTAAAGAGTAGCAAATCATCTGGATCAGATGGTTGGAAGAACTGAAAAATGAACTTGCAGACATATCAATAATTTGCAAACTATCTTTAGAATCATTTACAGTACCTGAAAATTGGAGTGTTGCCAACATAAAGCCAATTTTTAAAAGGTTTCTAGGGGTGATCCAGGAAACTACAGATCAGTAAGCCTGACATCACTGCGAGGTAAAATGGTAGAAACTGTCATAAAGAACAAAATTACTGTACATGTGGATAGACATAGTTTAAGGGGACAGAGCCAGCATGGATTTAAACCAAGGGAAGTTTTGCCTCACCAGTCTGCCACATATTTTTGAAGGTGTAAATAAACAAAAAGGTGAGCCAGTTGATAAGGTTAGCTGGATTTTCCAAAAGCATTTGACAAAGTCCCTCATGAGAGATTTCTGAGGAAATTAGTCATGGGTGATGTCCTATTGTGAATTAGGAACTGGTTAAAATGGAGAAAGATAAATAGGGGAGAACCCCAGGGATCTGTTCTGGGACCACTGTTTTTTAAAATATTTTATAAATGACCTGGAAATGGGAACTGAGAGTGAGGTGATCAGATTTGAAGATGACACAAAATTATTCAAAGTTAAATCACAAGAAGGTTGTGAGACTGGGCATCCAAAAGGCAGATGACATTTAAAGCTGTTGCGTCTGTTTTAATCATAACCAACATTTTTCTTCTTCCCTCCTATTGTAATGCATTGGGAAAAATTTCATGCTGTTCAAAATGCACACAACGAACTAACATTTTGGCCGGTCTCATTCAAATCACTCGTTTTGAATGTGGACTGCGTCACCAGCAAGTGAAGTGTCTGTCCCAGACTTTTAATCCTCTCGCTTCTCACCAGTACCCCACAGCAAACATAAATGGTTCCCCCCAAATTCTTCCAGTATCTGCAGAATTAGGTACACCAGTCTTGAAAAGCTGGGGATGATTCCTGCTAATAAGTTTTAGAAATTCTTTCAGCCCAAACCAGGAAATTAAAAAGTTAGTAGAAGAGACCTACAGCTCATCGATTAAACTGTTGGGCTTTCTCTACCTCGTCAAACAGTTGCACCTTTCCTTCAAACCAGATTCTCAATTTCGTAGGATATTGAAGGGTAATTTTGATTTGTTTTTGTGCCAGCGTAGAACAGAGTGGATTGAATAACCGTCTCTTTGCCAATACACACATGGAATAATCCTGGAACAGCCTGATCATTTTATCCTTGTATTTCAGTGCTCTCTTTCCTGTGTGCCTGCATCAGGCTTTGTTTATATGCAAAGTTTAGAATATTCACCAAAGTAATTCTTGGCTGCAGATCTTCTTCCTTCCCAAGTGATGCACTCGCTCTATAATTATGGCGCCTTGTAACTCCGGTAAGGACAGCACCTCTGGGAGCCATTTTTCTAAGAATTTAAGCATATTTAAATCTGTGATCTCCTCTGGAAAACCCACTATGCAGATGTTGTTTCTGCAAGAACTGTTTTCGAGATCCTCTATTTTCTCCTCTTGTGATTTGACCAGTTTCTCCAATCTTCTTGCTCGATCACCCCTTCTTCCAAAACGGGTATTTGCCCCTCGGCATTGAATTCTGAATTTGTGGATTGCAATCTGTGATGAGATCGAGAGGACAGGCTAGGCCTAGGGGGGCTCTCAAATATGGCGGCCATCTTCCCCTCTCCTGCTTCAACTCCTTGTCTTCCTTAGCTCCTTTTATGGGCATATTGCTGGGCACCTTAAGTGAAAAACTGTCAGTCGACACACAGCCACCAGGTACTTTGTTTAATTTCCAGTTTGGCTGTTCTCAAAGTTCGATTGCAGAAGATTGGAGAGGGAAACGACTGGAGCGCTGAGAAAACACAGCCTCTCAAGCTCACCACATCAAGTGACCATCCGAAATTTAATATGGATAAGTGCAAAGTGATGCACTTAGGGAAGAACAATTAAATTATAGCTACTGAATGCAAGGTTTCACATTAGGAGTCATGACTGAGGAAAAGGATCTAGATGTCATTGTGGATAATATGTTGAAATCCTCTGCTCAGTATGTGGTAGCAGCAAAGAAAGCAAATAGAATGCTAGGAATTATTAGGAAAGTAATGAGGATAAAACAGAATATCATAATGCCTCTGTATCGCTCTTAAGGTGTGATTGCACTTTCAGTATTGTGTGCAATCCTGGTCACCGCATCTCAGAAATGATATAGCAGAATTAGAAAAAGTACAGAGAAGAGTGACCAAAATGATAAAGGGGATGGAACAAATCTCCTATGAGGAAAGGCTAAAGAGGTTAGGAGGAAGAGACTGTGGCGAAATATGGTAGAGGTCTATAAAATGAGTAGAATGGAACGGGTATTTGCATATTGTTTACTCTTTCTAAAAGAAAACATGCAATGAAGTTAGTAAGTAGTACATTTAAAACAAATAGAAAATATTTATTAACTCAATGCATAATTAAGCTCTGGAATTTGTTGCCAGAGGATATGGTGAAAGCTGTTAGTGTAGCTGCGTTGTATAAAAGGTTTGGACAAATTCCTGGAGGAAAAGTCTATAAACCATTATTAAAGTGGACTTGGGGAAATCCTTATCGCTGAGATGAGCAGCATGGAATCTATTGACTTTTTTGCATTTGGTCTTTTATTAACCATACTTCTCCTTTTTTGCACCTTTTGAGATCCTGCCAGGCACTTGTGACCTAGCTTGGCCAGGCAGAATACTGGGCTTGATGGACCCTCGTTGTGTGACCCAGAATGGCAAATCTTTTGTTCTAATATAAATACAAGGCCTGAGAGAAATTGCAGTCAAGAATCTTACCACCTTGAGAAAAGGAGGCCAGTTGGGCTTGTTTTGATTGTGGGTTGGCCACATGTTATTTGACAGCTTTTATAGAAAGTAAGGTGCTAGACCAGGGCTTCCCAAACTGTGGGTTGGGATCCCCAAATGGGGCCACGCGTGCCTCAAACATCAGCACTCTTCAAAACACCAGCAGCAGCATTAATGTGGAAATCGGCGTGGAGCTTCTGAGCCAGCATACACACCCCCAGTCCCTGCAGTGGGCCTGCTCTTCTAAGAGTTTCTGTGGTAACAGGAGGGATCTATGCTGTTGCAGTGCCTGTGAGCTTGCACTGGCTCGGAGGCTCTGTGTTGACTTTCATTACTGATATTGCTGCCACCTGTAGGTCATTGTTGGGCTTGGGACCAATCATGCGGGGCGGGGAAGTCTCAATGTGCGTTAGCTGGTAGAGGTTGCCACTGCTCCTCTTTCCTCACCCACCACTGAACCCAAAAGAAAAACGTCTCTTCTGTCGCCATCCTACTTTCTCTTCCCACCAGTTGTGATCCACCTTTGGCCTGGGGTCCAAATGTTGCCATTAACTTTGGCCAGGGGAAATGTATGGATGAAGGGTTGTTTGAAGGGAGGAGTCGGATGCATGAGAGGTTTGAGGATTAGATCAGGTAGAGAGAGATTGGCTGTGGATGGTGAGCGACAGAGGATGACATAAGATTGAATAAGGGTGAGGGGGATCAGCTAGGGGATGGGAAGTGATGGGGGTTGGGAGATGAAAGTGAGGTGGGAATGAGGGATATGGGATGACAGGATCATTTGGGGTTTATAAGAAGGGATTGAGGGTGAGAAGATCAGCTGTGGAGATGCAAAAACGGCTGGAGAGAGTGACAGGAGCTGGGGGGGGGGGGTGTAAGAGGTTGGAGATGGAGGTTGGGAAAGGAACAATTGGAGAGGGTGGAGACTGTGAGAGGGGATCAGCGAGAGGGTGAGTGTGAAGTGAGTTTTGGAGGGGGATCCCAAACCCCCTGCTAAATTGGTTTGGTTATCCTTTAGGTCCTATGAATTTTCAAGCACTAAAGTAGGGTCATATTGGCTAAAAGTTTGGGAAGCCCTGCGCTAGACTGATCTTTTCTCCTGGTGTCATTAATTTAGAATATGATGGCAGTTGAGGCCCCACTTCTGGTGCGGCACCATCAGCCTCTGTTGATCTCTGGCTTTTCCTTTCATGAATAGGGATCCTTCTGTGCTGACGCAGTAAATGAGTGCGGAAAGCGGGCGCTCAGAGTGGAGCCTGCTCTGGGCAGGCATTAATTTCTGAGCGTAAAAACATGCTGGTCGGGCGCACGTTTTCTTTTTAGATTTGGGGAGAATAGGAGGGGGGTGGATCCAAGATGGCCGCCAGACCAGTTTGTTCGGCGTGAGTCTCTTCGGCTGAGAGAAGTTTTCTTTCCTGCAAATTATTTTTTCTTTAAATGGGGAGGAAGTGAAAACCGAGGGTACAGTACCCTGCATCGACCCCGGCGATGCCCGTAATCGGACCAATGGACTATCACGTTCGACGCAGCGAGGCAGGAGCGGGACAGAGGCCGTTGGAGAGAGGAGGAGGGGAAGCTGAGCTCCCCTCTCTCCCTGGCTCAACATCGTCTTTTAGTTCCGCGGAGAGGACCCCTCCGGCAAATCCTGCGATTACAAGAGGAGCTCTGCTCTCGGGGCAAGTGTCCAACGACCGAAGTGTTGACAGAGCAGGCCAAGCAGGGCCGAGTGGAACAGCAGCTGTAATCTTGAGCCCGAAAGAGACACTAGGGCCAGCCGGATTGGAAGTTGGAGAATCGAGGGAGATCGTGGGAGCAAACGGTGGTGTATCCACGGTAGAAATCCCTCCTATGGTAAGACCTATGACTTTCTCATTAGAAACGCTGTGGGAGGTTATAAATGATATGAGGTATTCTATATTTCAACAACTAATACCTGTTGCACTACAAGTTAAACAACAAGAAGTCAAAATTGAGTCTGCTACAAATGAATATGTGCAAATGGGAAATCAGGTCTCCGTGATCAGGACTGAATTAAATATGATCCAACAAAATCAAGCTGTGATGATTAAAGATAAGAATAGTACAGCATTAAAGATTGAAAATCTTGAAAATTTGGTAAAAGGCAGAAATCTGCGATTCATAAATTTTCCTCAGTTACCTTTAAGATCTCCTAGAGAGGTCTTTATGAATTACCTAAAAGAGACACATAATATCTCAGATGCTGCACTTCCACCAATAACTAAGATATTCTATCTTCCTAAGCCTAGAACAACACGAGGAGAACAAGGAGGAGATACTGATATAATAAGACCTTTACGTGATCAATTGCCTGAGATTGATTTATCCGCAGTTTTGGAGACATCTGATTCGGAGATGGCCGTCCCAGCGACTCTCATAGTGACTATGGCACTAGAGACTGATAGGGAATGGCTATTAAAATTGGTTTTGAGGAATAGGAATGTAAACTTTCTGGGCTGTAGAATTCGTGCCTTCCCAGACGTCTCACGAGAAACTCAGAAAAGGAGGAAGGCATTTCTATTGTTAAGATCACAGGTTTTGTTAATTGGGGGGAAATAATTTTCTGAAATTTCCTTGCAAATGTGTTGTCAAATATTTAGAAAACGCGTATGTTTTCTTTGATCCCCCGCAATTAACCCAATTTTTAATTGGGGAAAACCCCGATAACACCGGTAACTCCTATTGAACCCTGTATAGAGACTCCTGGTCCCTCATAAATGGAAAGTGTTCGCTGTAGAAAGTCTGGTGATTTTCTTTATATTGTATGTCTATTACTTGAGGTTGAGTAATCCGCCCCCCTCCAGTATGAGGACTTGTAATTAGAGAGTTGGTTAATTATAATTTTCCTGATTGTATAATTTAAAGTGTGTGATATTTACTTTGTGATATACTCTCTCTAAATTTCCTGTTTCAAGTGTGATCTTGAAAATATTGTAAAAATTGGATAAATAAAAAGATTTGGGGAGAATAATTAATAGCCTCCTCAACCTGCATTTGCATGTGATGAGCGCTACTAATTTTGGGGGGCTTGGATGCGCGTTTTGGATGCGCTAATCCCCTTATAGCATAAGGGGCTGTGAACACGCATACAACCGTGGGTTAAGCAATGCACTCAACTGAGCGCACTGTTTTGCATCAGCCCCAAATTTATTACTATTTTAAAATTGCTATGTAAATTCCAGTTGCCGGTTATTTAAATATAAAATAATGCTCAGAGAGATATGACTAAATGTAAAACTAGGTGACCGATTTTCTTTTTGGTGAGGTGTCCTTGAAAACTCAAGATTCCCTTGGGTTTAATGACAGAATTCAGGCCCTGTCCATTTCTTCAATTAGCTGAAATGAACAGTGAAATAATGTTAAACCCATCCATTTTCCTAGCGGTCACTAAGCAATATGCAAATACTGTCAGATCTGGAAAGCTCCGTCAGCTATGGAAACCTGTACCTTTTCAAGAATTCTTTAGACCTTGTCTCATGGATTTAAATTTCTGTCCTATCTTCACTGCTGTGCTGTAAGAGGTGGTTACAGAGTGGGCAATGTTGGAAGCAGACCAAAGGCCCATAGTCCAACCTAATTGCCCAGCACTACTGAAGTACACAGATACTATGAAACCTACTGGATAATGTGCCGTGACAGAAAATGCCATCGTTTCCTGGTGCTGGAGGCTCCTGGCTGCTGTGATGCAAACTAGATGACTATCTGCTGTCACGTTGTTTCTGTGTAACATGCCTGGTTTCTGTCTCTGGTTTGCCTTGTGAATTTTTATGGTACCTCACAAACGAATACGAAGAATAAAATAAGAATATGGCAGACGAGCCTGATGGCCACCATGTGGGAGATTTGCATTAGATTCCTGGACCTGGTTTCTGGCCGTTGGGCCATGAGGGGCTGGAGAGATTGAGGTGTTCACAGCACACTGAGGGGGCAGGGAGGGAGACTCTTCCTTCACCTAAGGAATAGCCTAGTGGTTAGAGCAGCGGGCTATGAACCAGGAGACCAGGGTTCGAGTCCTGCTGTGACCTTGGGCAAGTCACTTTACCCTCCATTGCCTCAGGTACAAAACTTAGATTGTAAGCCCTCTGGGGATAGGGAAATACTTACAGTACCTGAATGTAAACTGATGTGATATCTCAGATCGAATGTCGGTATATAAAAATAATAAATAAAATAAATAAATACCACCATCACCTACCCCCCAGTGGTTATAGTTTAGGATTTTTATTTATTTAAAGCTTTTATATATCAACATTCTGGGTTCAGTCATGACAGTTAACAAAGAATTAAAAAATAAAATTGATAATATAAAACCATAAAATACAATAAGTGTATTGTATAAGAAAATTATTAAAATTAACAGAAAAGAATTCAATAAATAAACAAGATGCTCTAAAACGAGAGACCCAGCCACAGTCATTTACCATTCCGATACTTCAAATACTTTTTTTAAATAGCCAAGTTTTTAAAGTTTCTTTTAAAAGTAATAAAATCTACCTGTGTCCTCCGCTCCAATGGTAATGTATTCCATAATTTTGGTCCTGCTGTTGGGAGAGCTCTTTCTCTGACTTTGCTCATGTGGGTCGTACAAATGGATAGCACCACAAGGAGTCCCTTATCAGCTGACCTCAAGGTTCTTTGGGGTGTGTAGAGTTAGATGGCCGCATTTAGCCATTCTATTTTTTTTGTTATTGATATACTTGTATAAAAGGAAAAAAACTTTAAAATCAATTCTAAATTTTACTGGTAACCAGTGAAGCGAACTCAGTGTTGGGGTAATGAGGTCGAACTTTTTGGTTCCAGTTAGTACTCTGGCAGTAGCATTTTATAAAAGCTGCAAAGGTCTTAGTGTTTTGCTGGTAAACCCAATAGAAGGGCATTACAATAGTCCAAATTAGAAGAGAGTAGTGTTTTGTAATAACGTGCGAAAGTTGTCACGATTGAGGAATAGTTTTAAACGTCTTAAAATTTGGAGTTTGTTGTAGCCATCTCTAATTTTTTTTACTAATATGTTTTTTCATATTCATATCACTGTCAATTATTATTCCCAGGTCTCGTGTGTGTGGAGTCAATTCAATTTCTGCAGAATCCATTTGAAAAGAAAGGAGTTTGTTTTTTCTCGTTTTTTATTTAATAAAATAATCTGTTTCATTGCCATTCAGAATCAGCTTCATATGAGCCGACAAAGTTTTTATGGCCGAAACATAAACTTCTATTAATTTCAGGGTATCTTCTATTGTATCCTTAATTGGGACTAAAAACTGGATATCATCAGTGTATAAATAATGGGTAATTCCTAGGCCAGCCAGTAAATGGCAGAGTGGTAGCGTATATCTTATAAAGCATGGCTGATGATAATGATCCTTGTGGTATTCCCAATTTAAGGGAGGGTTTTTTTAGATAATGAAATACCAACCTTAACTTGAAAAGAACGATCTTGCTAATGATGTAAACCATTGCAAAGTAGTAACACTTGAGCCAATTTCAGAAAGATGATGAATCAATATCTGGTGATATATACTGTGTCAAAGGCTGCTGAGAGGTCAAGCAAAACTAGTAAATAAGATTGACCGGATCTGACAGAGCAAGCAATAGCGATTCAGTATTAAAATATTTTCAGAATCCAAATTGTAAGGGAAAAAGAATGTTATTTGAACCAAGATGTTCTGAGAGTTGAGCCTGTACACGCTTTTCAAGGATTTTGGAAATAAAAGGTAAATTAGAAATTGGTCTTTAGATACATATGTAACAGTTTTCTAAGGATGTGTGCGCGCACTGTTGCTTGGATAGTTGAGTGCTAGGAGAATAATGTCTAATTGTACAAAATTTTCTGGTGGTTGAAATTCATGAAGACTGTGTTGGCGGGGTTGAGGGCCAGTTTTAACTATGCTGGAAGATGAGTCAAGTCCATGTAGATGTACAACTCATTAACTCTAGGCGAGAGATTCTAAATTAAGTTTGTTCTGTTTTTCCAGACTTATGGGTTGCACCGTCAGGACAAGAACACTGTTGAAATGTTCACTTTTGTCTGCAGAGTACATGATGGGAGTCCTGCCCAGCTAGTTGGGTTGAAACCTGGTGAGTGAATCCCTTTCACGTTGTAAAAGCCCCAGATTTGAGGCCCTAAGGAAAAGGGGACAACTGCGCCTCAGGTGGAAATGATTTGAAAGTTCAGTCTGTATCGCACGGGCTTCTGTGTGCTCGCTCATCTTGAGAAGCTTACGCTAGTGCATCTGATCCACTCATAGAATGAATGCCGCATAAACAGCTGAAGAATGACCCTGGTGGACGGGAGGGGTGCAGGGAGGGAAATAGTCTTAGAGGGGACGCAACCATAATTTGAAAGATTTTGAAAAAAAAATGGAAATATTAGAAGTTTTGTATACTTGTTGAGAAGTGGGAGGAGTAAATGTCCAGGAAGAGGTGAGCTGATCAATACAACAGCGGCCATGGTGGCACAGGCCTTGTGTTGCACAGGAGAAGCCCTGTTGAATGTAGTAGGATGTCACTCACACACATCCACCCCTGCCAGGAAAAAAAAAAACCTCCCAAAAACTAATTTGGTAGAGAATCCTAGAGACCTTGGTATAGTTCAGAGATGAAACCTAGAAATCATGAACCACAACTGCGGTGTCTGAGCTGAGCACCAATCCGCACCCAAGAATTTGTGGAATAGGGGGTTATTCGTTGGAATCCAATGAGATCTTTGCTGAAACATATCCCCAAAGTACTGCTCTTCCCACCCCAAACCACGTGCTTCACTCTTTTCAGAAATTGTTTTTTTATTTTTTTTTTATGTTCCCGCCTCTGATGTAGCTGGTAGTGTACAGTGAGAGACTACGTCTTTCTGTTTGCAGGGGAGGGGGAAGAGCTAAGGGCCTCGCTCGTCTTCCTTCCTTCCCCCCCCCCCCCTCCCCCTGTGCTCTGACAGTTTTCCGGTGCAGGAAATGACTGGGCAGCTTTCCCGAGAAAGGTGGAAGAGGGCTTTAAAAGTGTGCAGCTTGTATAGGCTGTTCCTAGAAAGGGAAATTCTCATCTCGCCGTAGTACTTTCTTTGTGTTGGAGAACACCCTGCAGACTTTTTTTTCCCTCTATCTGCTCTGCAGGATACACCATCACTGGCGTTAATGGCATATGCGTGGAAGGTGTGAGACACAGAGAGATTGTGGAGATAATTAAGGCATCCGGAAACATAATCAGGTGAAAACCCTTCAGACTGCTGTAAAGATTGATAAGAAGGGGATTACATACACACACACTTTTTTTTTTTTGTTCATCTGCATAAATCTTATCTTTCTAACACAGTGTAAGCTGGCAGTTTAGCAATCTGTCCAAATAAAAAAAAATATATTTTAGCAAATCTCCATCTTATGCTTTTCTGGATTTCCTGCCACGTGGCTGGACTCGGCAGAGCGTGTTCATGTAGGGGCTGGGGCTAAACCACACGGAATTTTAAAAGAAATTTGCCGACCATTCACAAAGACTTGTCCGTTTTTATTTGTTTGATGTTCCGCTACGTCACCAGACCCCCGACCCACCCCCCCCCCCCCCACACACACACACACACAACCAAAGTGGATGACAAAGGCGAGAACAGTACAGACCTAATGCAAATTCTCTCTAAAATAATCAGGTTTCGGTACATGCTAGACTTCGCAGTCAGTGAAAATCCTTCTCAACCTCAAATCCAAGACCTCCCATAGCAGCCGTAATCTGCTAGGACTTCCCTAAAACACATGAGGATGCCTGGGGGGATTGATCGGTGTTGGTTATAACCAACCAAATTACAGAAAATCAATGGGGGGGGAAAGACTCCCTTTTATCCTTAATAATTTTCTCCTGTTTTTTTCCTGGGGGGAAAATAAAATAAAAACTGAAAAGAAAGGTCCCTAAGGATGAGTAGTGGGGGTCTAGACAGATATCAGAAGGGAACAAGCCAAAGGCATCTTGCAGTACTGGAGCAAGATTGCTGTTCCCTGCTTCTTGCCCCTAGGGCCACCTGGCTGGCGAGGGAGACGTTAACATAGCGTGCACCAAGCGAGTACCGTTCGGTGGCATGAATGGGAAAAGTCAATATTCATTAGAGATGTGCTTCGTTTTTTCCTGCCGGGTCGTTTTTTGACTCTGATACTTCGTGGTAAATTTCGGGTTTCCTCGTCTCGTTTTTCGAAAAAACGAAATGAGGAAACCCGAAACCGGGCCAAAAAACGAAACGGCAAAGGAATCTTTAAAAAAAATCCACCCCAAGCATTTAAAATTCTTTTTTTACATATCTATCACTACCACCCCCCCCCCCCATCCCGATCCCTCCCCAAGACTTACAAAGTAGATCCCTGGTGGTCCAGCGGGGTCCCAGGATCCATTTGCCCTCCTCCGTGCCCTTGTTTCTGCAGCCGTGCTCTTTAAAATGGTGACGCGCAGCCTCTGAACACCATGTCACAGGGGCTACCGGCGCCATTGGTCAGCCCCTGTCACATGGCCATCGGCGCCATCTTGTGCTCCTGTCATGTGACTGGAGCTGACCAATGGTGCCGAAAGCCTCTGTGACATAATATGGGCAAAGGCTATCGGCGCCATTTTGATTACTGGCAGCCGACAACGAAATGGCTCCCGGACCCCTGCTGGACCCCCAGAGATTATTGGCAAGCCTTGGGGGGGTCAGGAGGGGGGCTCCTGACCCCCCCAAGGCTTGCCAATAATCTCTGGGGGTCCAGCGGAGGTCCGGGAGCCATTTCGTTGTCGGCTGCCAGTAATCAAAATGGCGCCGATAGCCTTTGCCCATATTATGTCACAGAGGCTTTCGGCGCCATTGGTCAGCTCCAGTCACATGACAGGAGCACAAGATGGCGCCGATGGCCATG
>NC_042617.1:259384128-259451421 GCF_901001135.1 Rhinatrema bivittatum | reverse complement strand
CCAAAAAAATGTTTTGTTTTGGTTTGTTTGATTCATTTTGTTGGGACCCATATTCATTTCATTAGTTTCAATATGAAAACAATTTTTTTTCATTTTATTTGTTTAATTTGTTTTCCATGAAAAGATATGGGAGAATTATTACAGTCTATAATTAGTGAATTTTATATCAATTGTATTGAAACTTGGGAGAAAAATCATCAAAAGGGGGAAAGATTTGCATGATATTTTAGAAAATGGCATAAAAAAATGGCATAAAGTAGCCTAAGGCTCCACAATGGGGTACGAGGCTCACGGGATTGGCAGGAAGTCTCTAATGCAATGTTAAGTGAAGCAAAGAAGCAGTAAGAGGAGGAAGAACACCTCAAGGTTTAGAAAGAGAATCTCTGCCCAGCAATAGTGCCAGCAGCATGAGAGGCAAAGTGGCACCAAAAGTGGCATCAGAAACCTATGGCAACATGAAGAGGGAAAGAAGCAGAAAATGTGGCAAAAAAAAAAAAAAATCACAAGGTACAGATAAAGGGACCAAGAATCAGAAAGAGTGGTATCAAGATAAAGAATAAAATGCATGGGAGAGGTGCACAGCACAGCAGCACCCCAGACTGGCAAGAAGTCAGGAAGATACAGGCATAAATAAATCAAGAATATCAGACTATAAAATCTGCACATGGCAGCAAGGCAGAGTGGCACAAGGATCTGAAGGTGTAGGATGAGGGGCATAGTTTTAAGGCAGAGTGGCATGAGAGATGCAACACTCAGACAACCACAGAATGGGCGGATGACTGTACTTGTCAAAGTATGGTTGCACCTGGATGATCCACCAGTCCAGTCGGATATGTTTGTGTCACAGAGGATGCCACATGTCATAGCTAGGTGGTAGGTAGGTATCCAAATGCAACAGAGGAACTGCTAGTGAGCCATGAAATCAGTTATGGTTCATGATACAGTGCCACAAGTGTGCAAAAGAATGGATAGCCATGGCAAGAGCAAGAAATGGCAAGAATACTATAGATTTATAATGGTCTTAAAATCCTTAGGAGTGTTTAAGTAAGTTTGTAATGCAATCTATAGCTAGGGCCTCCGTGGTTAGGATTAGAAAATGGCATTTCATGGGTATAAATGACAGGCCTCATTGGTAAGGTTTGGAACATGGCATGTCATAGTTGTAACAGGCCTAAGTGGTAATAGTCCATTATTACACTATATGTGGAGACTGTTACCTGCTTGAATATTAGTTAAGTTTTTGCTATGACCTAAGCCAGTGAGTGACATATTATTCCACACCGGGTCATCTGTGATGTTCCCTTTTTTATCACATAATACGTTGGAATCCGATTCCAGTCTGAGCCCTGGACAAAGGTATCAATTGCTAGATCACAATTGCTACTCCAAATTTTGTACATATATAGCCCCTGAGGAAGCCACATAGAATGTGACTAAACTGGGCCAGAGTCGGGCTATTTTAATATAATTCGTCTCCATTTGAATAAAATACCTTGAATGACAATCGGCATCTATTCCTTAAAACACTACACTGAGGCTTGATTCGCTTCAACAACTGTTTGGGGTGAAGCAGGCAGGGGAAGTCAGTGCAGTCATGCCTCAGGCATCTGGGGAAAGGAGGCACTCAGCGGAGTCATGCCTCGGAGATTGTATTTGTTAAAAGGAGACAGAGGAACTCAACAGAGTGATGCCTCTGAGGTAGCATTTGTTAAAAGGAAGCAGAGGAACTCAGCCAAATCATGCCTCTGAGGTAGCTTTTATTAAAAGGAGGCAGAAGAACTCAGCAGAGTCATGACTCTGAGGTAGCGATTACACCCCCACTGAGCTATGCCTCCCTTGTCTTCCCTTGCCTGCTTCTCCTCAGCAATTGTTTGTGGAGAAGCAGACAGGGGAGGTCAGTAGAATCAGGCCTCAGTGGTGGTGTTTGCCAAATACCCCCTGAGGCATGACTCCACTGGCTTCAACAACTGTTTGGAGACGAAGCAAGCAGGGAAGGTCAGTGGAATCAGGCCTCAAGGATGGTGTTTACACCTCCACTGAGCTATGACTCCTGTCTTCCCTTGCTGCTTCTCCCTGACAAGTGTTTGGAGTGAAGCAGGCAAGGGAAGTCAGTGTAGTCAAGCTTCAGTACTGGCATTTGGGGAAAGGAGACAAAGGAACTCAGTGGAGTCCTGCCTCAGAGGTATGATTTTTTGAAAGGAGGCCAGTATTTGGCAGTAAATTGTGGACCTCTGTCTGATGTAATGTGGAGTGGTAGACCATGAAGGCGGAACACATGAAGAACAAACAGCTTTGCTAACTCAAGAGCGGATGGTAGCTTGGGCAGTGGAATAAAGTGCGCCATTTTTGAAAATCGGTTGACCACCTCCGGAAGAAGAAGGAAGGTCCATAATAAAGTCCGTAGAGATATGGGTCCAAGGTTCCTGAGGGGGTGGTAGGGGCTGGAGGAGGCCCCATGGTCGACCAGGTAATGGTTTCTGTTGGGCACATTTTGGACAGGAATCGATAAGTCCGTACATCCTTGTTACAATTGGGCCACCAATAGTCAGGATATTTTCCAAGGTACCAGCTCTTCCGGGATGGCCCACCATGAGAGAATCATGTGCCCAAGAGAGTACCTTGGAACGACGGCGAAGAGGGACCACTACCTTCCCTGGTGGCCTGCCATGAGAGAATCATGTGCCCAAGAGAGTACCTTGGAACGACGGCGAAGAGGGACCACTACCTTCCCTGGTGGCACCGTCCTAGTGATGGCCAGGACCACTCTGGCCGGGTCAATAATATAGCTGGGGGAGTCAGGTGTGTCGTCGGTCTCATGCAGCCGGGACAGGGCGTCAGCATGGACGTTCTTTGTTGCAGGTCAGTACCTTAATACAAAATCAAAACGACTAAAGAATAGCGACCACCGGCCTGGCGTGGGTTCAATCGCTGTGCTTTACTAAGGTACTCCAAGTTCTTGTGATCTGTATAAACTGTAATCGTATGTTGCACTCCCTCCAGCCATTGCCTCCATTCCTCGAAGGCCATCTTAATGGCCAGCAATTCCTTGTCTCCAATCCCGTAGTTCTTTTCTGCCTGAGAAAATTTGCGAGAAAAGTAGGAACAGGGGAGTAATTTCCCTTGATTGGAGTGTTGGTGGAGTACTGCTCCAACCGCTACGTCAGAAGCATCCACTTCCACAATAAACGGTCGCGTGGGATCAGGATGATGGAGACAGGGTTTTTGTAAAAATGCAATGTTTTAGATCCTCAAAAGCCCTTACTGCCTCATCAGGCCAATTCTGGGGTCTGCTCCCTTTTTCGTCAGAGCCGTGAGAGGTGCCACAAGGTGAGAAAATCAGGAATGAACGTCCTGTAGAAATTAGCGAACCCTAAAAACATTGTAGGGCCCGGAGTCCCACTGGTTGTGGCCATTCTCGGATGCTAGCCAATTTATCAGGGTCCATTTGAAAACCAGTGGTGGAAATAATATAGCCCAGAAATGGTAATGATTGTCTTTCAAATAGACATTTCTCCAGTTTTACAAATAACCATTTTCTCGTAGTCGTTGAAGAACTTCTCGAACCTTTATGCGATGGGCGGCCAGAGTTTTAGAGTAGATTAATATATCATCTAGATAGATAATTACTCCCTGGTACATCATATCTCGAAATATTTCATTCATTAAATTTTGAAATACCGCCAGCGCATTACAAAGGCCAAATGGCATTACCAGATATTCATAATGTCCGTCTCGCGTATTAAACGCTGTCTTCCATTCGTCTCCAGGTTTAATCCGCACCAGATTGTATGCCCCCGTAAGTCCAGCTTGGTAAATATTCTAGCTCCATGAAGGCGATCTAGTAGTTCCGAAATCAGCGGAGAGGATATCGGTCCTTGCGAGTTATCGCATTAAGTCCACGGTAGTCAATACATGGTCTTAATGACCCATCTTTCTTGGGAACAAAGAAGAACCCTGCTCCTGCCAGAGACGAAGGTCGAATAAATCCTCGTTCCAGATTTTCTTTAATGTACTGGGACATAGCTAAAGATTCAGGCCCAGATAATGGATACACCCGGCCCTAGGTGGACAAGTATTCGGAAGCAGATTTATGGCACAGTCAAAAGTGCGATGAGCTGGGAGTATCTCTGCCTCTTTCTTAGAAAATACATCCGAAAAATCTGCATATTGGGATGGTGGTAGCAGTTTAGAAGTGGCTAGTTGAATTCTGGGCTGAGGTCTTGCTTTAAACAGGTAGTAAAACATCCTGGTCCCCAAGCAGTAATCTGAAGAGTTCCAGTCAATAATGGGTGTGTGCTTTTGTAGCCAGGGAGGCCCAACACTACCGGGTGGACTGCCTTTTCCAAAATGAAGAAGGATATCTCCTCCTGATGGAGGATCCCCGTCTGGAGAGTTATTGGCGTGCAGGTGGTGACTTGCCCTGGAAGATTCTCCCCCTGGATTGAGGAGATGTATAACGGAGACTCACGATGAAGTATCGGTAGTTGTAGCTGGTGGACCAGCTCAGCCAGAATAAAGTCTCCTCCTGAGCCTGAGTCGATTAGGGCCAGTGTGGTAGCGATCCTTGAGGATAATATATTGTAACCGGAACGGTACATTGAGGGGTGAGACTGCTCCCTAGGGTCAACCCCTCCAAGACACCTAGGTTCGTAGTTTCCCAGATCGGGGCACTGAGCCAGAAGATGCCCCTTATTACCGCAGTATAGGCAAAGTCCCATTCTCCTTTGGCGTTGTTTTTCCTCTGTGGTCAGGTGGCTCCTACCCAACTGCATGGGCTCCTCCTTGCCTTCAGTGGATACCTCCGGAGGGTTAGAAGAAATCATTGGACGGGAGAAGGTGGGGCCAAGGGAACTGTGCGACGGTAGGCTCTCACTTCCTTGGCTCGTTGCTGTAGGCGACGATCAATACGACCTGTGAGGTCAATCACTGCCTCAAGATCCTCTGGAATCTCTCACGCCGCCAACTCATCTTTGATACGAGGGGAGAGTCCTTCCAAGAAAATTCCTCGTAGACAATCATTCTGCCAACCCAACTCAGAAGCCAAGGTGCGGAATTCCACCGCGAACTCCGCCAATGTCCGAGTGCCTTGGCGTAGGTTGAGGAGCTCCGAAGAAGCAGTAGATTGACGTCCTGGTTCGTCGAATACTTGACGGAAGGTCCGAATGAATCGTGGTAAGTCATTCAAAATGGAGTCTCCTCGTTCCCAGATCGGGGATGCCCAGGCTAAGGCCTTTCCATCTAGCAAGGAGATGAAAAGGACTCTGGTTCATCTGAGGAAAACTGCTGTTCCTGTAAGGAAAATCGAATGAAGCATTGATTTAAAAATCCACGACATTGCTTGGCTCCAGCATAGCGGGGCGGGGCAGGCAGGTGGGTTACCATACTTGTAGGGTTTGCAGTCGCAGGCGTTGGAACCGCCACTTCTGCTCCACGACTGAGTCGAGCCGGTTTGCTAAGCGTTCTACCGTGGCGGTCAGGGCCTCAAGGCATTGTTGTTGTTGTTGTTGCTGCCTCTGTTGCATGAGCTGTTGAGCCAGGCCGGGGATAGCCTGAGACCTTGCAAGTCCACCGGGTCATGGCCTTTGCAATCTGTTCCAAACTCAATCAGTTGTGGACCCTTGGTCCGAGGGTACTCACCGGGGAGATGTCCAGATGAATTCCCTTCCGGAAGGTGGAGCAGTAACTCGGTACAGGCGCCAGGCAAGACAAGTCCAGTTCCGGCAAGGTAGGGCAGGTGGCAGGCAATGCAAGTCCAGTTCCAGGCAAGACAGGCAGGTGGCAGGCAAGGCAAAGTCCAGTTCCAGGCAAAGGTCAGGGCAGGCGGCAGGCAAGGCAAAGTCCAGTTCAGGCAAGGTCGAGACAGGCGGCAGGCAAGGGAAAGTCCAATTCCAGGCAAAGGTCAGGGCAGGCAGCAGGCAAGGCAAAGTCCAGTTCCAGGCAAGGTCGAGGCAGGCGCAGGCAAGGCAAAGTCCAGTTCCAGGCAGGGCCAAGGTAGGCGAAGACAAGACAGCACACCAACAGCACCAGAAGAACCTTGTTGCAAAGGCAAAGAGCCTTCCCGGGGAGAGGTTTAAATCTCCCTGGGCGTCTGACGTCACCTCCGGGGCCGACCCGACTTTCCCGCCTCGGTCCCTTTAAGGGGGCGGGTCCTGCCGCGCTCTCCCCAATGCTGCTTTACGGATGTGGGGAGACGCGCCACAGCCTGCGCGATCCGCGGCCGCCGTCGAGGGACCTGTCCAGCCTGGTAGGAGATCCCGGCCGGGAACCCCTCGGCCCGGGATCGCAACAGCATAGTTATACTCTGGAATTCATTGCCAGGGGATGTGGTTTCAGCACTTAGTGTTACTGGATTTAAAAAAGGTTTAGATAAGTTCCTAGAGGTTAAATCCATAAATTGCTATTACAGTAATTAATAAGCAATAGTAGCTTGTGATCTATCTAATGTTTGGATACTTGCCAGATACATGTGACTTGGATTGACCACTGTTGGAAACAGGATATTGGGCTTGATGCCAGTATGGCATTTCTTTTGTTCTTTTTGTTTTGTTTTTATTTAAATACAGGATTGTGTGCCCAGGAGAGGTGGCTGGGCATGCGTTGGGAGTGCAGGTGCTTAACACTGAGCACTCATTTTTCCGTGCACTTTACAGAATTGGCCTGATTGTTTGAAATGGCATTATTACAGGATTAGCATCTTATCCTTTTGGCACAATCATGATTACAACAAAGAACATTGAAAGCGAAAGTGACACCCCTAATAGCTACAGTACAGCTCTAATGTTGAGCTGATAGCAGCCTTGCTGTGATGGCATGGAAAAGGCCCCAGACAGTCCATGTTGAAAGAGTGCACTCAAGGGGACAGCCTAAGGGCCAAGGCAGCAGAATTCAAGTGAAGGCCCCAGACAGTCCATGTTGAAAGAGTGCACTCAAGGGGACAGTCTAAGGGCCAAGACAGCAGAATTCAGCAAAAAAGCAGCAGGACCAAGACCAAAAAGCACAGCATGGAGGCAGGAGGCCCAGGAGAAGACACAGCAGCATGGAGGAAGGAGGCCTGGGGAAGATACAGCAGCATGAGCTAAGATGAGATGAGGCACCAGCATCAGGAGTAGGTGATGAGACATGATGAGAAGATGCAGCAGCTGGACTATGACTAGAAGCTGCATCAAGGAGGATGGAATACAGGCAGAGCATTGAGGAGGGCTTTAGAGTTAGGCTGCAGGACCACAATGGCTGAAGTAGGCCATCCATTCTGCTAGCTGGCACAGGAACTCTGTAGTGAGGATGGGCCCAGCAGGCTTCTTTCATCTAGCTGGCACAGGACCTCTGCAGTGAGGACTGGCCCAGCAGGCTTTTCCACCTAGGCGGTACTGGAACTCTGTAGTGAGGATGAGCCCAGGTGGCTTTTTCCATCTAGCCGGCACAGGAACTCTGTAGAGTGTCCCGCCCAGGTTTGTTGGTACAACCTTTCTTATTTGGCATTCAATGCCACCACCTTTGGTGCTTCATGGCCCCTTGCCATGTCGTGGCTTGCCACTTGTGGAGGCATGTCTTTTGGGGGCCCACCCCTCTGGCATCCATCAGGCCAGGGACTGCTGCAGGGCATAGAGTCCAGTGATGCTGGGGAAGACATGACTGACTGCTCAGGTATCTTTTTGAAAAATCTGCATCAGCAGGTTGGGCATACTGTTGACTGCTATGGCCAACATACCCTGCATGTGTGCAACAGTCTGATCTTGCAGGACCTGGCTTTGCCTGTTCACAGCCCTCCTGAAGCGCATTAGCTCAGCCTGTTTGTGTCAGAGGTGTACCCCATGCTCGGATGTTGGTGCTGGTGCCAGTGCTGGGGCTGGTGACAGAGCTGCTGGCAGTGCTGTGATGGTGTGTGATGGGCCTTCAAATGTGGCTTGAGGGGCTGCTGAGCTGCTCCTGCTGAGGGGTGATGCTTCAGTCTGGCACTGTGGGGTTCTTGCTTGAGGTTGTGCTGCATCAATTGACTTCCAGTCGAGGCTGGGTTCCTCTATGAAGCCAGAGATGTTGAGGGACACATTGAGTGGGCTGGATGGACCCAGGGGTTGAAACATCTGCATTGCCTTCTGAGGCTGTTGCTGCTGATGCTGCTGCTGTTCCTCCTCCTCCTCCTCACTCATCTGGGTCTGGGCATCCATCATCAAGGACCTCTGCAAAAGGGCTGATGTGCTGCTGGTCCCTGGGGCTTGCTGGCTGGGACTGTCAGCTTTGTGAGTGAGAGCTGTGGAAACAAATAATAACCCCTAAGTACCAATGGCAGCAAGCATCCAATTTGCATTTTGCATTAGAGGCACACTTTCCCTCTTAAGCATTGTGAGCATCTAATGCCAAATGTGTACACCCGTTGCAGCCTGGCCATTTCAAGTGAGGTGAACTTATCCGCTACAGCTCGCGTAGTGTCCAGCCGCTCAGCCATGCTGTCAAAGATATCCAGTCCTAGCCTTTGCACGAGGTGCTCCTCCATGGGTGTGAAGATGATGGGACAAGAGGCTCCTCTTCTGATCCAGCATACATATTTATTTCAGCTCGCCAACTTTGCCTTTAACTGTGCCTTGATGTCCTGGTACCTGTGAGCCACCTGCTCCCCGCTGCATTGGACTCCACTGCGCTTGGAGATGGACTGGGCTATGGTGCATCAGATCTGGCCCTTACTTCCTTTGAGGTCTTGGCCGCACGGTTGCTGAATATCATGGCATAATGCAGCAGGACCCCTGCAATCACCATCTCATTGTTCTGCACACTGAATTTGTTAGCCCTGAGATGAGGGCATCCTGCTGCCTGACTGCCAGAAAGGAGTACCATTTCCACTTCCTGAGAGGTGTCCTCTCTTTCCTCACTCTCCTCTCACTCTCCCCTTCCTTCCTCCTCCTCGAGCTCTTGCCCTGCAAACTCCCTTCCATTCTGCCCTCTCTCTCTTTCTATCCCTAGCCTGCTGTCCTCGTCCCTCCATCCTCACCTGCCTATTCTCTTCCCCCTTCTTCCTCCTCCTATCCCTTCCCTCCCGCCTATCTCTACTCCTGACCCTGTCCCTACTCCTACTCCTAATTCCTCCTCCTGGCATTCCTGCCTTTGTTCTCCCACCTCCTTTCTTTCCTCCCCCTCCTTTCCTCACACCTCTCCTCTCTCCTCCCATGCCTCTTACACTCCATCCTCCTCACGCCTCCTCACCACAACACCACTCCTCACTCCTCCACCAACACCACTCTTCCTCACTCCTCCACTCATACCACTCCTCCTCCACCACCAGTCCTCCACTCCTCCTGATTCCTCCACTCCTCCTCCTCACCAAAAGACAGACAAACAGGACAACAAACAAAACATTTACTCCAACAAAGAAACAAAGACCAAGGGAAAGGGAAACAGATGGCAACAGAAGACCAGTCAACACACTCAGGTAATCGAATCTGAAAGAGCTTCTATTCCCACCATCCAACTCACCAACTCTCCTCTCCTCTCCTCTCTTTCCCATGCCTGACACACAAAGAGGCAGCTGCAGGAAGCCGGGATATATAAACTACAAAAATAATTTACTATGCTCTAATCAA
The DNA here is from genome assembly GCF_901001135.1 of Rhinatrema bivittatum. Classification (NCBI taxonomy): domain Eukaryota; kingdom Metazoa; phylum Chordata; class Amphibia; order Gymnophiona; family Rhinatrematidae; genus Rhinatrema; species Rhinatrema bivittatum. The sequence goes on along the minus strand of NC_042617.1, from coordinate 259,441,849 downwards.
TTCTAGCCATGTAAAATGACATGGCATGTGCTGATGCAACGCGCCATGTGTTATTTACCTATGTGATGCAGTAGACAGAAATTAGCCTAACCACACTCTTTTTGAATCACATGTTCTGTTTTCGCTATATTTATAGCATTTTGATAAATCTAGTCTAAGTTACTCTGGGTTAGCAAACACACAGCAAGATGTTGCTGTTTATACAAGATGAAAACGTACCCATGGAAATAAAAACTGTTTAACATGGTAGGAAACTTTTTCACAAAATATTGTTCAGCACATCAGCATGATTTTTCCGAGTGAGCTGTATTCATTATTCATAGCTGGCGATTGAAAACCTTTTCACTGAAAAACAAAATTGTCTTCACATAATTCTGCAGCTGGCCAGAGTTTGGCAAGGTCGATCTTCTGGGAAGGAGAGGGATCTGAAGTCGTTTTTTGGTTTTTTTTTTGTAACCTATGTTGCAGAGTTGGATTTAGAAGCCTTCCTCTCTGGGAAAGTTGAGCTCAATGGACCAGTGGTTTACCTATGCCAACACTGACAACTGAATCACTGTAGATAGATATGTGCTCTGAGGGAAGATGGAAGGAACCCTGGTTTATTTTGTCTAGGGTAGACTAGTTAGTTGATAACAATGTTGAAGATTTGAAGACAACAAAAATTATACAAATTTATGCATAGTTGTAAGAATTAATTTTTGAATTGTCCCAAATTTAAGAGTTAAGCAAGTATTTTTTCTTCTTAATATATTTATATACTGTCTACCTGGAAGATCACATAATTATTAAAAGGAGGGAGTAGTAAGATTTTGTGGCATGAATTGTTAGATGCAGGGTTTTGGCTGCTGATTTTTAATTTTTATTGTATAATATTTTATTCAGAAAATGTTTCTTCCTTTTATGACTGCTTTTTAAATCCGTCTTTAGAGCAGAAACATAATGGAATAAGTACACGGAGCAGATGTGCACAGGGAAGCCATTTTCAAAGGGACTTCTGTGCTTTACCTACAGAAATGTATGACTGCTTATACACTGTGGGGTAGATTTTATAAATTTGCGCGAGGGCGTACTTTTTTTTCGCGCACCAGGTGCGAATAAAAGTACGCTGGATTTTATAAGATACGCGCGTAGCCTCGCGTATCATAAAATCCGGGGTCGGCGCGCGCAAGGGGGTGCACATTTGTGCAACTTGCGCGTGCCGAGCCTGGTGCGTGCTGCCTTTTCCCTCCGAGGCCGCTCCGAAATTGGAGCGGCCTCGGAGGGAACTTTCTTTCCACCCCCCGCACCTTCCCCTCCCTTCCCCTCCCTAACCCACGCGCCATCACCCGACCCGGGGGCTGGTCCGGAGGCCTCGACCATGCCCCCGGGCTGGCACCACGCCCCCCGGTCCCGCCCCAAACTGCCCCTGATCCTGGACACGCCCCCTTCCCACCCCTTTTACGAAGCCCCGGGACTTACGTGCGTCCCAGGGCTGTGCACCCGCCGTCGGCCTATGCAAAATAGGCACGCCGGCGCGCGAGTGCCCTGCGCGCATAAATCCAGCCGGATTTACGCGCGCAGGGCTTTTAAAATCCAGCCCTGTATGCATAGGAGAGAGGCATTGCAGGGATTGACTTCTGTGCATATTTAGTATTTTAAAAAATGTGCACATAAATTCTCCGAGCAAAACTCCATGCACCAAACAGCAGGTGTAATTGTCTGTGCGTGCTTTTCCCTTGATAATTTTCAAAGCTGTACACTTTGAAAATTGGTTCAGTCGTGTACATATTTGCTGGCTAACATGCATGCTGTTACAAAATTACCCTCTAATAAACAATTATCTTGAGGAATAGTACAGCTAAGTGAATTTCATCTACACTTTTCAGAACAAACAGCAGGTGTGCTAGGTACTTAAAAGCCATTACTTTGAAATGGCTAGTGTGAGGCACTTGCTTTCTGACTTTTACTGTACATCACTACACCTTTCTAATAATTTACTGCAATATTCCCCTAATCACTTTCACTGGAGTAAACTGACAACTCAACAGCCTAAATGTTTTAAGCTATAGGGAAAACTGCTTTAGATTCAATGTACTTAATTTCATGCTCTGATAAAAGCGCTGATTTATTTTTTCTATTAGCTGAACCACAATCCTTTCCTTAATAATAATTAAATCATTGGATGCTTTTAAAAAAGCCCTGAGAAAAGTCATAATGTAGAGGGGAGACAAATTGGTGATTTTACTGATGTGCCTTGGTTCCAATGTTTATTAATTCATCACAAAGTGATTCGCTAAAATGAACAATTGCACATTAAATGGCTCTGTGACTGCAGAAATAATCAAGTTCATCAAACATCAAATCTTTATCCTGGATAATTTCATTAAGATTTAGATGAAGACCCAAAATAAATCACTGGAATGCCTTTGTTATTTCCTTTGCTGCGTTCAGCTGTATTCTAAAGACTGCTGGGGCTTTACTCTCTTCACTGTGCTACTGTCTATAGGCCGGTGATTGCAGGAAAGGTTTATGGTTCTAGATTGACTTAGATCAATTTCTCAGGTTTATGTATTTTTTAAGCAAAGTATGCATGGTCCAAAGAAGACTGTTACATTCGGTGTGCCTTTAACTAGAAGTGGGCCCTTGAGTCATGGCGAGTGAAGACTCCACCCACAGGGAGGAGCCTTGTGGGTCCTTACTACAACAGCAAGGTCTCAGCAGTGCTGGCAACAGAAGAAATAATTTTATTATACAGCCGATAAGGATCCGAGGAGCGGATCAAAAGAGTTAGCACCCAAGAGGGTGACTTGCAGCTGGTCGGTCCAAGTAGAATCCTCAGCATGGAGTAGTCCGATGATTACCTTCTTTAGGCGTAGCTTGTGCTGGCACTCCGGTAGTGGTCCGCAGCGTGGGGTAACCTTAGGATCAGTGCCACAAAGGTAGACAAGCAGGTTCTGTACTCATGACAGTACTGTGGAGGTAGATGGAAGGCTGGGCACCAAGGAGGTCCGAACAAGAACAGCAAGGGTCGTCCGAGGACGATGCAGGAACTCACTGGAACAGAGAAGCAGAGGGTAATGGCTCTCCGAGGAGCAGATAACCCTGAGTGCGGCACGGCCCTCGAGGAACGGGTACCTAGGTCACCCAGTAGGAAAGCAAGAAGGAGTCCCAGTGTGGCGGAAATAGCAGGACTGGAATCCTTGCTAACTCATAGCTCAGATGGTCAGCTGGGTTTAAGTATCGTGAGCAGTTGATGTCATGTGGTGGGGGCGCCCCCGAGGTTCCCGCTATGACGTAGTTAAGAAGGGGGCAGGCACGAGCATGCCTTTGGTAACCCCGGATGTAAGATGGCTGCCGGGAGTGCCCACGCCATCCCGGGCATGCCATGAGGGTCAGCGTGTGGAAGCGGAGACTGCCATTTTCCCCAGACTTGGAACTGCATAGAGAAAAGAGGTGAGCAGCAAATGTCGCAGCTGCCTGCGACAGATGGGTACAACAAAGACTGCATATTATGTTACAAAACCAGGCTTTGCTTTGGGAAATTCACGACCCTGTTGAACTTTATGACTGGGAAAATATTACTAACCTGAAAATATCAAAAGCAGCTCTGATTAGGGATGTGCAGAGCAAAATTTTATGTTCATATTTCTTATGTCCGAAAGGGGGTCCCACTTGCGGCCAATATGGACATAAAAAAATCTAATGAGTTGGGTATATGTACATATGTCGCCCATTAAAGTCAATGGGGGAAGGATTTCCAGCCTATTTTTGGCTGCAGAATTGTGGTTTTCTTATCAATTGGCCCAGGAGAGAGTTCCCTTCCTTTGTGCAGGGAAGTACTCCCTGGAAAGGGTCCACCCCTAGAGTTGTGTGTACCCGGTGTTTACATTGGCGTCCAGTGAATATCGTTGGCGTCTAGTGAATTCCGTTGGCGTCTAGTGAATTCAGACGGTACTTACGCACTTCAGCAGATGACAAAGGAATTGGAGGATCTCTCAGAAATAAGAATACGTGTGGGAACACAAGGTCTGGATGAACAGGCAGGCACAGCAATGGAGTTAAAACAGCAGTAGGAACACAAGGCCTGGATGAACAGGCACTTCCTTCGAGGACAGAGGTCAATCCCAGCTAGGGACACAAGGCCTGCATGAACAGGCACAGGAACTAGGTTAAAACACTGGTAGCTCGCCAGCATCTTTCTGATGCATGCTAGAATATTGGCAGCGGTGTGGGCATGGTCCGTCAGGTGGGTGTGCAGTAAAGCCCACCTCCACCCTCATGCTTGTTCAGGGAAGGACTCCCTGGAACGGGTCCACCCCTAGAGTTGTGTGTACCCGGTGTTTACATTGGCGTCCAGTGAATATCGTTGGCGTCTAGTGAATTCCGTTGGCGTCTAGTGAATTCAGACTGTACTTACGCACTTCAGCTGATGACAAACGAATTGGAGCCTAGGATCTCTCACAAATAAGAATACGTGTGGGAACACAAGGCCTGGATGAACAGGTACATCATTCGAGGACAGAGGTCAATTCCAGCTAGGGACACAAGGCCTGCATGAACAGGCACAGCAACCAGGTTAAAACACTTGTGGGAACACAAGGCCTGGATGAACAGGCACAGCCACTGAGTTAAAACACCTGTGGGAACACAAGGCCTGGATGAACAGGCACCGCCACTGAGTTAAAACACCTGTGGGAACACAAGGCCCGGAAGAATGGGCACAGCAACTGAGTTAAAACACCTGTGGGAACACAAGGCCTGGATGAACACGGATACTCGGATAGTAATTATGTGTTTTTTAATGTATTTATATTCTTATTCGAAAACGTTTCTAGCACGTCATACTTGATTACACTCAGGTACTGTAGGTATTTCCCTATCCCCAGAGGAACACAAGGCCTGGATGAACAGGCACCGCCACTGAGTTAAAACACCTGTGGGAACACAAGGCCTGGATGAACAGGCAGGCACAGCAATGGAGTTAAAACACCAGTAGGAACATGGATGAACACTGATACTCGGATAGTACAATTTTTTTTTTATGGATTTATATTCTTTTTTTAAAAAGTTTATAGCACTTCATTTATTTTTATATTTATTTGTCATTTTTATATACTGACATTCTTGTATTCAATGCAAATCATACTTGCTTACACTCAGTTACTGTATGTATTTCCCTATCCCCAGAGGAACACAAGGCCTGCAGGAACGGGCACAGCAACGGAGTTAAAACACTTGTGGGAACACAAGCCGGGATGAAGAGGCGCAGCAGTCGAGCACAGAGGTCGATCCCAGCTAGGGACACAAGGCCTGGATGAAGAGGCACATCATTCGAGGACAGAGTTCAATCACAGCTAGGGACACAAGCCGCGGAGGAAAAGACACTAACCAGGATCCTCCAAGCCCTCATTTTCTCCAAATTAGACTACTGCAACTCTACATTTCTTGGACTCCCTTCCTCATACACAAAACCACTCCAAATGGTTCAAAACGCAGCAGCCCGTCTACTAACAAACACTAGGAAAAGAGACCACATTTCCCCAGTCCTAAAAGACCTCCACTGGTTACCAATTCAGTTCAGAGTCATTTACAAATCCATCACCTTGATATACAAAATCTTTCACCCAACACACCATAATCGACCTACAAATTCCTCTCCGTTTATACAAATGCACAAGACCGACCAGGGAAGCCTACAGAGGATGCCTCCTTGTTCCACCCTCCAAAACCACTTATCACAGCACCTTTAGAGATTGAGCCCTTTCCACAGCAGGTCCACCATTATGGAACTCCATCCCCCCAGATCTCAGAATGAACCTTGCCTCCTAACCTTTCGGAAAAGACTCAAGACATGGCTTTTCAGGCAAGCCTTCCCGAACTGCACCTAACACACCATCAAAATTCTCAGCTCAGAAGCTGTATATATTGGACGCCATATTTGTAATGTACTCTTGTATATTTTTATATTCTACACATGTAAATATAATTAACCTCCTCTATCCCTCTTTATTTCTACACTCCCAGTTCATAGCCCCAGTTAATTGTAACTGCATCTCTTCACCACGTGTATTTATGTTATGGTTGTTTTTCTTTGCACCCCTGTTTCTGTAAAGCGACATCATGTGAACGATTTCATGAATGCGGTATAAAAAAACCTTAAATAAATAAAATAAATAAGTAAGTACCGCAAGGGAAAGTTGAAAACAACTTGAAGAGGGAGTTCAAGAGGGCGTGAAATTGTAAAGAGGTAAATGGGTGGGGTCCGTGCAGTCCGCCCGCAGGATTCAACCCGGCGGGTTCGTCGGACCGGGGTTTTCGCGGATCACCCACCCCCACCCCTTTCGCGGGGGGTGGGGGAGGGGCAGGGAACGCCTCCCGGACGGCCCCGGCCCCCGCAGGGCGCATTTCCTCCGCGGCGCTGCGCCGCGACCGGCAACGGGTCGGCTGGGAAGGCCCAGGGGGGGCAGGTGGCCCGCTGCTCCGGCGGCGCGTGTTATAGCCCCCCCTCCCGGCGTTTCCTCCTTCCCCTTTGGCAACTGTTAACTTGTCTTAACCTCATTCACTACATCTATGCAGACGATGTTCAGATTCTTATTCCCATAACAGAATCTATTAACAACTTGGCTATTCTTACAAGCCTTCCCTGATCCTTCAAACTTTCACTAGATAAGTACAGCTACTCAGCTTTGAATATGGAACTTCGCCCCTCCAATATTCTCCTCATTTAGCTACCCTACTTATGCACTTCAAAAATGACAAAGGAATTGGAAGATCTCTCAGAAATAATAATACGTGTGGGAACACAGGTCTGGATGAACAGCAGGCACAGCAATGGACTTAAAACACCAGTAGGAACACTAGGCCTGGATGAAGAGGCACATCATTCTAGGACAGAGGTCAATCCCACCTATGGACACAAGCCGCGGAGGAAAAGAACTAACCAGGATTCCCTCCGTAACGGCGAGTGAAGAGGGAAGAGCCCAGCGCCGAATCCCCGCTCGTCCGCGGCGCGGGAAATGTGGCGTACGGAAGATCGCCTCTCTGGCGCCGCTCAGGGGCCCAAGTCCTTCTCATCAAGCCTCAGCCCGCGGACGGTGTTAGGCCGGTAGCGGCCCCCGGTGCTCCGGGACCGGGTTTTCTCGTAGTCTGTTTGTTGTTGGGAATGCAGGCCAAAGTGGGTGGTAAACTCCATCTAAGGGTAAATACCGGCTCCGGCGCGTGTTATTGCCCCCCCCCCCTCCCCGGCAGCAGCTTCGCCGTTTCCCCCGGACAAGGGTCCACCTCCAAGTTCACAATTTCTTACTCTTTACTTTGTCTGTCGAGGCTTGACGTCTCTAAAAGGGTTTGACCTGGAATGCTGTCCATGTCCATCCATATCGCATACAATATAAAGTGGCATGTTTAATTCAAATGTTGTACACGGGAGATCTCAGAAATGAACCTCGCCTCCTAACCTTTCTGGAAAGACTCAAGACATGGCTTTTCAGGCAGCCTTCCCGAACTCCACCTAACACGCACCATCAATAAATTCTCTGCTCAAGCTGTATATTGTATATTAGGGATGTGAATCGTTTTCCATATCGTCTTAACGATAGAAATCGTGTGGCAGGGCAGAAATCGTCTTAGGCACGATTTTTAGTTAAAAAATCGTTAAAAATCGTTTTTTTCCGATTAGTGCGCACTAACTCGAGTTATGCGCACTAACTGGGAGTTAGTGCGCACTAACTGAAAATGATCAATTTGACACTTTTCAGGTCAGTTAAGGTCAGTTTAGGAATGAATATGTATTCCTATTGGCTGCCCTCTTATTTATTCATGTTACCAAGTTCCTACTGAAAGTATATGGGGATGGGAAATGGAAACAGTTGGTAGCTTGACAAACAAGTAATGTGATCAGTCAATGTGACTAGAACTTGTGCCCTAACCCTGATACCCAGGGGTATTGTGATCTTCCTGCACACAGTGCCCTATCCTATTAATACCAGAGTGTTGTGATCTTCCTGCACCAGTGCCCTATCCCTAATACCAGGGGTGTTGTGATCTTCCTGCACACAGTGCCCTATCCTGATACTGGGGGTGTGTGATCTTCCTGCACACAGTGCCCTATTCCGATACCGGGGGTGTTGTGATCTTCTTGCACACATCCCGATATCAGGGATAGGGCACTGCATGCAGGAAGATCACAACACTCCTGGTATTAATAGGGATAGGGCACTGCATGCAGGAAATCACAACACTCCTGGTATTAATAGGGATAGGGCACTGCATGCAGGAAGATCACAACACCCCTGGTATCAGGGATGGGCACTGTGTGCAGGAAATCCAATACCCCGGAGGAGTGAGGTCAGGCAGCTCCCCCCTGTCTGTGAAGCCAGCCTCTCACTAGTAATGCAGGGAGGGAGCTGCTCAGACTTCACCATCCTCCCCCCCCCCCCCCCTTACCCACACACCATTCACTAGCTGGGACATGGGGGAAGTCAGGAGTGAGGGTCAGGCAGCTCCCCCCTGTCTGTGAAGCCAGCCTCTCACTAGTAATGCAGGGAGGGAGCTGTCTCAGACTTCCCCCCCACCCCCACCCCCCCCCCCCTCACCCACACACCATTCACTAGCTGGGACATGGGGGAAGTCAGGAGTGAGGGACAGGCAGCTCCCCCCTGTCTGTGAAGCCACCTCTCACTAGTAATGCAGGGAGGAGCTGTCTCAGACTTCACCATCCTCCCCCCCCCCCTCACCCACACACCATTCACTAGCTGGGACTGGGGAAGTCAGGAGTGAGGGTCAGGCAGCTCCCCCCTGTCTGTGAAGCCCCTCTCACTAGTAATGCAGGGAGGGAGCTGTCTCAGACTTCACCATCCTCCCCCCCCCCCCCCTCACACCACACATTCACTAGCTGGGACATGGGGGAAGTCAGGAGTGAGGGTCAGGCAGCTCCCCCCTGTCTGCGAAGCCAGCCTCTCACTAGTAATGCAGGGAGGGAGCTGTCTCAGACTTCACCATCCTCCCCCTCCCCTCACCCACACACCATTCACTAGTGGGACATGGGGGAAGTCAGGAGTGAGGGTCAGGCAGCTCCCCCCTGTCTGTGAAGCCAGCCTCTCACTAGTAATGCAGGGAGGGAGCTGTCTCAGACTGGTATCAGGGTTAGGGCACTGTGTGCAGAAGATCACAACACTCCTGGTATTAATAGGGATAGGGCACTGTAAGAGATGACTGTAGTAGATTGAAAAAGATCTGATGTTTCTGCTCTCCTCACACCAAACAAAACAACACACACAAGCAAGAAGCCCTTCTTACAAGCTGAGCTAGTGAGTTAAGTAGGAGGAAAAGTAAACATACTGTGCCAGTGGTGGCTACTTAAAAAATACACTTACCAACAATCAATTACATATATTTGAACTGTGTAGTTCCAGCCAGGACCACCTTTCTAAAATGCACAGTGATTGGCAAATTCAACATGCACTAGCATTTCAGGTGCCTGCTAACAAAAATAATAAACAAACACATTCTAGTCACGTGAGTGCTGATCATTACATTACTTTTTTTTGTCAAGCTTCCAACTGTTTCCATTTCACATCCCCCCAACCATATTGGTAACATCAATAGATAGAGCACAGCCAGCCAATAGGAATCACATACATTCATCCTAAGTGACCTTTACTGACCTGGGAAGTGGTGAACACTTTGTTTCATTTTCTGTTGGTGTTCGTTAATTTCCAGTTCCATTTCCCATCCCCCCAACCATCACCTCAGTGGTAACCTTGGTAACATCAATAGATAAGAGGGCAGCCAGCCAATAGGAACACATATTCATTCCTAACTGACCTTCAGTGACCTGAAAAGTGTTTATTTGTATCATTTTCAGTTAGTGTGCACTAAATCGAGTTAGTGCGCACTAACGGGGAGTTAGTGCGCACTAACACGATTTAACGATTTTTAACGATAAATCGTTAGAATTTCTATGTATCGTGTTCTATAAAACGATTTAAGACGATATAAACATTATCGGACGATAATTTTAATCGTTGAAAAACGATTCACATCCCATTGTATATACAGGTGGCCCGCCGCTCCGGCGGCGCGTGTTATAGCCCCCCCTGGCAGCAGCTTCGCCGTTTCCCCCGCCGTTTCCCTCCTTCCCCTTTGCCAACTGTTAACTAGTCTTAACCTCATTCACTACATCTATGCAGACGATGTTCAGATTCTTATTCCCATAACAGAATCTATTAACAAAGCCATCGCACTTTGGAACAACAGCTTACAAGCCATCACTAATCTCCTCAACAGTCAAAGCATGAGATCTTATTAAGAAACTGACATTATCCTCAACAAATTCTTACTCCTAGCAAAACCTCTACCAAGTAAGTACACAGGGGTCTGTATTTTCATACCCCAGTGCTTGCTGTTTGAATACCGCTCTTGCCGTACCGACCCGCAGGGACCACCTAGGGACACAAGCTGTGGAGGAAAAGAAACTAACCAGGATTCCCTCAGTAACGGCGAGTAAAGAGGGAAGAGCCCAGCGCCGAATCCCCGCCTGTCCGGCGGGAGCGGGAAATGTGGCATACGGAAGACCGCCTCCCCAGCGCCGCTCGGGGGCCCAAGTCCTTCTGATGGAGGATCAGCCCGCGGACGGTGTTAGGCCGGTAGTGGCCCCCGGCGCGCCGGGACCGGGTCTTCTCTGAGTCGGGTTCTTTGGGAAATCAGCCCAAAGCGGGTGGTAAACTCCGTGTAAGGCTGAATACTGGCACGAGACGATGAAACAGCTAGTAGCAATCGGAATCTCTGGATTGGCGCTCGCCTGGTTCAAATTGTTGCTAACCAACAGAGGTTATAAGGTAAAAATCCAGAACAAAGAATCACCATGCCACGACTCGGCCATCGGAGTCCCACAAGGTTCCTCTTTATCCCCTAAACTCTTTAATATTTACCTCCTACCACTCTGCCGACTCCTTACCAACCTCAATTTAATACACTTTCTCTATGCTGACGACATCCAGATCCTGATCCCCATCAAAGAATCATACACAAAAACCCTCGAATACTGGGATTCCTGTCACCTAGAAATCAAACGCCTCCTCAACAACCTAAATCTGGTACTAAACTCCTCTAAAACTGAAGTATTACTCATAACTCCTGACAACAATCTCACAGCTTGTCTCCCAACCAACCTACAAACTACTCATGTGAGGGATCTAGGTGTGCTAATCGACAATTAACTAAACTTGAAATCCCATATCAATAAAACCACCAAAGACTGCTTCTATAAACTGCAAGTTTAAAAAAGGATAAGACCACTCTTCCACGCCAAAGACTTCAGAACCATCCTCCAAGCCCTCATTTTCTACTACTGCAACTCTACATTACTTGGACTCCCTTCCTCATACACAAAACCACTCCAAATGGTTGAAAACGCAGCAGCCCGTCTACTAACAAACACTAGGAAAGGAGGCCACATTTCCCCAGTCCTAAAGACCTCCACTGGTTACCAATTCAGTTCAGAGTCATTTACAAATCCATCACCTTGATATAAGAAATCATTCACCAACACACCATAATCGACCTACAAATTCCTCTTCGTTTATTCAAATGCACAAGACCCACCAGGGAAGCCTACAGAGGATGCAATGCCGGTATAAATAAATAAAATCAATAAGTACGTAAGGGAAAGTGGAAAAAAACTTTCAAGAGCGAGTTCAAAAGGGCGGGAAACCGTTAAGAGGTAAACGGGTGGGGGTGCGTGCAGTCCGCTGGAGGATTAACCCGGCGGGTTGGTGGGACCGGGGTTTCGGCGGATCCCCCACCCCCTTTCGCGGGGGGGGCGGGGAACGCCCTCCCGGACGGCCCCGGCCCCGTCCAGGAATAAAAAAATAAAGTAAAGCAATAAAATCAATAAGTACGTAAGGGAAAGTTGAAAACAACTTTCAAGAGCGAGTTCAAAAGGGCGGGAAACCGTTAAGAGTTAAAGAAACGGGTGGGGTGCGTGCAGTCCGCGCCCGCCCCGTCCAGGAATAAAAAATAAAGTAAATCAATAAATCAATAAGTACGTAAGGGAAAGTTGAAAACAACTTCAAGAGCGAGTTCAAAAGGGCGGGAAACCGTTAGGGGGGGTGGGGCGGGGAACGCCTCCCGGACGGCCCCGTCCAGGAATAAAAAAAATAAAGTAAAGCAATAAAATCAATAAGTACGTAAGGGAAAGTTGAAAACAACTTTCAAGAGCGAGTTCAAAAGGGCGGGAAACCGTTAAGAGTTAAACGGGTGGGGTGCGTGCAGTCCGACGGCCCCGGGCCCCGTCCAGGAATAAAAAAAATAAAGGAAATCAATAAAATCAATAAGTACGTAAGGAAAGTTGAAAACAACTTTCAAGGACCGAGTTTCAAAAGGGCGGGAAACCGTTAAGAGTTAAAAGGGTGGGGTGCGTGCAGTCCGCCCTGGAGGATTGAACCCGGCGGGTTCGGTGGGACCGTGGTTTCGGCGGATCCCCCACCCCTTTCGCGGGGGGCGGGGAACGCCTCCCGGATGGCCGCAGGGCGCATTTCCTCCGCGGCGGAGCGCCGCAACCGGCTCCGTGTCGGCTGGGAAGGCCCAGGGGGGCAGGTGGCCCGCCGCTCCGGCGGCGCGTGTTATAGCCCCCCCTGGCAGCAGCTTTGCCGTTTCCCCCCGCCGTTTCCTCCTTCCCCTTTGCCAACTGTTAAGTAGTCTTAACCTCATTCACTACATCTATGCAGACGATGTTCAGATTCTTATTCCCATAACAGAATCTATTAACAAAGCCATCGCACTTTGGAACAACAGCTTACAAGCCACCACTAATCTCCTCAACAGTGTAAACCTGGTCCTCAATGCCTCTAAAACTAAACTCCTCTTCATTTCCTACAAGCAAGAAAACCTCCCATCTCAGATCCATCACAAACACCTTCTCACCCACAACCATGTGAGAGACCTGGGAGTAATTATAGACAACCGTCTTCACCTAAAGAATATGATCCAAACCACAACTATAAGATATAATATTATATCTTAATGGGCCTCGACAAAGGAAACTCTTTCCTATTGATCTTGTTAGACCTTTCCGCAGCGTTCGACACGGTCAACCACGCCATCCTCCTAAACCAGCTTTCGGTCCATAGGAATCAGCGGCACCGGCCTATCCTGGTTCAAAACGTTTCTCAATTACAGAGGTTACAAAGTTAAACTCAAAACAAGGAATCCTCAAGATTTGACTCTGTCATAGGAGTCCCTCAAGGTTCTTCATTGTCTCCGACCCTATTTAATATCTATCTTCTTCCTCTCTGCCAACTTCTTACCGACCCTCAATCTAAAGTACTTCCTTTACGCAGATGATATTGAAATCATCATCCCTATCAAAGACACATACTGTAAAACTCTTGAGTACTGGGAAACATGCCACCAGAAAATCAAACAAGTAGTAAACAACCTACACCTCATCTTAAACTCATCCAAGACAGAAATCCTACTCATCTCTCCTGAAAACAATATCTCCAACACTACTCTTCCCACCAACCTACCTACCACACAAGTTAGAGAGTTAGGAGTGATAATAGACAACCGGCTAAACTTCAAGGCACATATCAACAAAACAACCAAAGACTGCTTCTATAAACTCCAGGTTCGGAAGAGGATAAGACCTCTTTTCCATGCTCAAGACTTCAGAACGATCATCGAAGCAGTCATTTTTGCGAAATTAGACTACTGCAGTTCCCTATTGCTAGGTCTGCCCTCATCCTATTCCAAACCACTACAGATGGTTCAAAATTCAGCAGCCCGATTACTAACAGGCGCAAGAAAGAGAGACCACATATCTCCCATTCTGAAAGAGTTACATTGGCTACCCGTCCACTTCCGTATCATCTATAAAGCCAGATGTGTCATCTTCAAAACTATTCATCAACGCATCTTATGCACTTTAGCTGATGACAAAGGAATCGGAAAATCTCTCAGAAATAAGAATACGCGTGGGAACACAAGGTCTGGATGAACAGGCACATCATTGGAGGACAGAGGTCAATCCCAGCTAGGGACACAAGCCGCGTAGGAAAAGAAACTAACCAGGATTCCCTCAGTAACGGCGAGTGAAGAGGGAAGAGCCCAGCGCCGAATCTCCGCCACTCCGGGTTCGGGGATCTGAACCCGACTCCCTTTCGATTGGCCCAGGGCGACGGAGGCCTTCGCCCGTCCCTTCGGAACGGCTCTCGCCTATCTCTTAGGACCGACTGACCATGTTGAACTGCTGTTCACATGGAACCCTTCTCCACTTCGGCCTTGAAGAGAATGCTCAGTCTGTTTAAAATAAGAAAATGAACGGACCCACTCTGAAGGACCATGCTCAGTCTGTTTAAAAGAACAAAATTAACGGACCCACTCAAGGACTATGCTCAGTCTGTTTAAAAGAACAAAATTAACGGACCCACTCTGAAGGTCAATGCTCAGTCTGTTTAAAATAGCAATATCAAACAGTCCACACTCTGAAGGACAATGCTCAGTCTGTTTAAAATAACAAACGGAACTGCCCAGCTAGGGACACAAGGCCTGGAGGAACAGGCTATTCATTGGAGGACAGAGGTCAATCCCGGCTAGGGACACAAGGCCGGGAAGGACAGGCAGGCACAGCAATGGAGTTTAAAACACTTGTGGGAACACAAGGGCTGCACAGTAGATGCCCGGTCAGGCACAGCGATTTCATGTCAAGAACATGTGCTGCAGTGCTTACATATCTTGAGCATAGGAGGCAATTGGAACTGCTGCAAGGCTCCTTTCAATAGCTTTTATTCATCTTGCCATTCACAAGGAAAATCAGGAAAGCCAAGCAATGGCAGGTTTACTTTCAAAACACTAGCATTTCCATCAAGACCGGTGACAGCCTTGAGCGGTGAGGGCTCATAATATCCCCTGTCATTGAAAAAACACGTTCACTGGGCACACTGGTTGGTGGACATGACAGATATCCTTCAGCCACTTTGGCTAGGTGTGGCCAGACAGTGGACTTGTGTGCCCAATATGCCAGCGGATCTGTCTGCGTGTTCTCTATCGGCTCTGAGAGATACCGTGTCACTGACAGCTCTGCTGCTGTCTCCTCCTGTGCTTGGGAGGGCTGAGAGTCACTCAATCCAGTTACTTTCTCTCTCGCCCGTTGCACAACTGATGTATCTTTATGGCCAACATGCCTTGGGCGTTCTGACGTTGAGGTGGACGCACTAATAATAGTATCTGTCACTGCACAGTCCTTCTCCTGCCAGGGCTAGCAGCAGCACAACTCTGTGACGTGCCTGCTGTTTCCACCTGTGCTTCAAGCCTAATCTGTCTCCGCCTATGGTGCTCCTGTTCACGGACCTGTGCTAACAACAGCTCCTTCACAAATGACAGACAATTGGTCTGTAGGGCGAGTTTACCTTTCACACGGGGATCACAGACAGAGGCGAGCATGTATGTGCTGTCTTCTGTTAAAGGCCTTAATCTGTCTTTCACCTGCTGCTGCAAAACGTCCACACACTGCAGCACCTCAGCAGTCATTCCCTCTTGCCGTTTAATGCCTTCCAAATGGTCATCCAGGAATTTCACAATAGGGATGATGTCAGCCAAGGTGGAACTTCTGGAACTCAGCTCCTCCGTGACGTCCTGAAGGGCTGCAGGATTTTTAACAGCTGACTCATGACTAACCAATCGTGATGCCCTAGGGGATTCTGTACACCTATGTCTATTGTACCAGAAAGTTCATGAAGGGGTGTCTGCAGCTCCAATAACCTCTCCAGCATCATAAAGGTGGAATTCCACCGGGTGGGAATGTCTTGAATGAGACGCTTCTCTGCCATATCCAAATCAGTCTGCTTTTCTCGGAGAACCTGCCCCGCCCTGACACTTCTGTGGAAGTGTGCTGCTATGTTCCTGCACTTGTGTATTAACCGACGCAGGTATTCAGTCTCCTTGTCCTTGGACTCCAAGCCCAAACCTGACTTCACTACCAGATGCAGAGTGTGTGCAAAACATCGGATGTTCTTAAAACCGCCCATCGCTTATTGCCTTAACCATGTTTGCACCGTTGTCTGTGACAAAAAAGCCTGCCCGCGTTTTACTGTCTCGCTGGTGTACTTTCCAGCTCGCCAGCATCTTTCTGATGCATGCTAGAATATTGGCAGCGGTATGGGAATGGTCCGTCAGGTGGGTGTTCAGTAAAGCCCACCTCCACCCTGATGCTTGTTCAGTAATAGAGCTGCTGGCTGCCCCTGCCTCTGCCATGTCCCACCAGTGTGCTGTCAGAGAGAGGTAAGAGTGTGCAGCATTCATGGCGGTCCAGATATCGCAGGTGAAATGCACTCTTCCGTCTGCCTTTCCTAGCAGTGCTTGCACGCGACTGACACAGTGCTTGTACAGGCTGGGGATGACCTTTCTACTAAATGTGGTTCTGGAGGGGACTTTGTAATTTGGAAGTACGACCTTCAAGAAACGTTTGAAACCCACATTCTCCACTAACTGCAGGGGCTGGTCATCAAGGGCAATCATTTCCCCAATGCTCCTGGTTACTACTTTTGCGGCTGCCTGCCTCCTACCCCGGGATAGCGTTACCGCACTCCACCCCATTTCCTCCATGGTGCATTGTCGCTTCTCCACATGTCAGTGGGTTTCTGGCCTGCCGCCTGACTGCTAGAAGGGTATGAGGGCGTGGGCTGACTCTGCTGCTTTCCTACCACTGCACCCTGGTTGGAAGGGGAAGGGGTCCCCTGACGGAAAATGCTACCATCCCCAGATGGCAGTAATCTTGTTGGGTGTTGCCTCTTAATATGATACTCCATGCCAAAATTTGACAGATGTCCCAGTTGCTTGCCTCTGCTAATATCCCTGGCACAGTAATTACACCGAGCATAACGCGGGTCTTCTGTCACTTTAAAATGTGCCCAGATCGCAGATTTCTTTTGTGATCCTCCTCTCTTTCCCGCCCTGGGGGTGGATGGTGGCACTGGAGTTGAGGTACTACTGGGTGTGGGTGGTGCACCCACTGCACCCGGCGAAGCAATGCC
Source organism: Rhinatrema bivittatum (assembly GCF_901001135.1). NCBI lineage: Eukaryota > Metazoa > Chordata > Amphibia > Gymnophiona > Rhinatrematidae > Rhinatrema > Rhinatrema bivittatum. The sequence continues at coordinate 259,424,840 of NC_042617.1, read as the reverse complement.
AGCGGGGGCAACAGTCACCCTCTGTCTCCCTTCTGACAGCTCTTCCTCCTCCTCGATATCAGTGGAATGTCTCCCCTGCCGCAGATTTCTGGAGGTGGAGGCTAAAACAGGACTAACTGACAATTCTACCGAAGATTGCTCAGGTATTACATCTTCCGTTTCTGATGAGAATCCCATCCAAGAAGATTCTTCTTCTGAATCAGAAGCTAACAGTGCCAGCGCTACCTTGTCACCGCGAAGTTTTGCAGGACACTTCTGTCCCCTGGCTGCTCTTGGGTGTGTAACTTTTTGTCTGGCTAGACTCTGCCTCCTCTTCACTCTCCTCCAAAACTACAGTGCCAGAAACACGTGCTGGCGATTGCAAAGTTTCATGGTCTGATTTCTTTTTTTTTGCCATGGAACTGCCATCCCCTACAAAGACGTTTGATTGCGACAGTTGCCTTTTTACCTGTACTGGTGGTGTTGCGCTGGTGTCTTTTGCGGTGCCTCCGCTGCCATTCCCACTAAGTCGCTTGCATCTCCCTTTCCCTGACATTATGGATTTAATGTCAATGAGTACTAGTGGTAACACTGCCCACTGTCCCACAATAATAATGTTCGGTCAGTTTAAAATAACTAAATTAACAGACCACTCAAGAAGAATGCTCAGTCTGTTTAAAATAACAAAATGAACGGACCAAGTCAAGGACAATGCAGTTAAGTCTGTTTAAAAATAGCAGATTGAACAGACTCGCTGAAGGGCAATGTTCACTCTGTTTACAATGCCCACTGCCTCACTGCCTGCCTGGCAATGCACGGAATGTGTCTGTCTGTGTGTGTGCAGTGAGTGCACAGAGAACCAGCTTCCTTTTCAGTAGATATGAGGCAGAGTACTGCCAGTGCCAGCCCTGGCACTGCCCACCCAGCACTGAACCAGTCAAGGACAATGCGGTTAAGTCTGTTTAAAAATAGCAGATTGAACAGACTCGCTGAAGGGCAATCTTCACTCTGTTTACAATGCCCACTGCCTCACTGCCTGCCTGGCAATGCACGGAATGTGTCTGTCTGTGTGAGTGCAGTGAGTGCACAGAGAACCAGCTTCCTTTTCAGTAGATATGAGGCAGGGTACTCCCAGCCCTGGAACTGCTGCCCACCCAGCACTGAACCACTCAAGGAGAATGCTTTTAAGTCTGTTTAAAAATAGCAAATGTAACAGACTCGCTGAAGGGCAATGTTCACTCTGTTTACAATGAATTTGTGAAGTCCGGTATAGAAATATATATTAAATAAATGCCCACTGCCTCACTGCCTGCCTGGCAATGCACGGAATGTGTCTGTCTGTGTGTGTGCAGTGAGTGCACAGAGAACCAGCTTCCTTTTCAGTAGATATGAGGCAGGGTACTGCCAGTGCCAGCCCTGGCACTGCCCACCCAGCACTGAACCAGTCAAGGACAATGCGGTTAAGTCTGTTTAAAAATAGCAGATTGAACAGACTCGCTGAAGGGCAATCTTCACTCTGTTTACAATGCCCACTGCCTCACTGCCTGCCTGGCAATGCACGGAATGTGTCTGTCTGTGTGAGTGCAGTGAGTGCACAGAGAACCAGCTTCCTTTTCAGTAGATATGAGGCAGGGTACTCCCAGCCCTGGAACTGCTGCCCACCCAGCACTGAACCACTCAAGGACAATGCGGTTAAGTCTGTTTAAAAATAACAAATTGAACAGACTCGCTTAAGGCCAATCTTCACTCTGTTTATGCCCACTGCCTGCCTGGCAATGCACGGAATGTGTCTGTCTGTGTGTGTGCAGTGAGTGCACAGAGAACAAGCTTCCTTTTCAGTAGATATGAGGCAGGGTACTCCCAGCCCTGGAACTGCTGCCCACCCAGCACTGAACCACTCAAGGACAATGCGGTTAAGTCTGTTTAAAATAACAAATTGAACAGACTCACTTAAGGCCAATCTTCACTCTGTTTATGCCCACTGCCTGCCTGGCAATGCACGGAATGTGTCTGTCTGTGTGTGTGCAGTGAGTGCACAGAGAACCAGCTTCCTTTTCAGTAGATATGAGGCAGAGTACTGCCAGTGCCAGCCCTGGCACTGCCCACCCAGCACTGAACCACTCAAGGAGAATGCTTTTAAGTCTGTTTAAAAATAGCAAATGTAACAGACTCGCTGAAGGGCAATGTTCACTCTGTTTACAATGCCCACTGCCTCACTGCCTGCCTGGCAATGCACGGAATGTGTCTGTCTGTGTGCACTGCAGTGCACATAGAACTAAAGTAGATATGAGGCAGGGTATTCCCAGCCCTGGAACTGCTGCCCAGTGCCCACCCAGCACTGAACCACTCAAGGAGAATGCTTTTAAGTCTGTTTAAAAATAGCAAATGTAACAGACTCGCTGAAGGGCAATGTTCACTCTGTTTACAATGCCCACTGCCTCACTGTCTGCCTGGCAATGCACGGAATGTGTCTGTCTGTGTGCACCGCAGTGCACATAGAACTAAAGTAGATATGAGGCAGAGTACTCCCAGCCCTGGAACTGCTGCCCAGCCAGCACTGAACCACTCAAGGAGAATGCTTTTAAGTCTGTTTAAAAATAGCAAATATGAGGCAGAGTACTGCCAGCCCTGCCTGGCACTGCCCAGGATAAAATGTACAGACTCACTCAATAAGAATGTTCTTTTTTTTTTTTCCCTAACAAAGAATCTGTTCTGTGTTGTCTATCAAATCTGGTTCTGTTCTGTGTTGTCTATCAAATCGGGTTCTGCTATCTTCTCTGCCTCAGCCTGCCTAAGCCCACCCTGCACGATCCGATCCCGATCCCACCTCCCCACTGAATCGCTGACAATGTCCGTCAGTCCTCGTGCTGCTGCTGCTTTTATAGTGCTGCTGGCTCGTCAGGAAATCCTCAGAGAAGCACGGAATGACAGCGCGATTCGCTGCATTCAGTGCTTCTCTGAAAAGGTGAACGCAGATTCGCTGCGTTCCGGTATCCATGCCGACCTGTCCCACCCTTTCCTGTGAGTCACTGAGACTCACAGGACAGGGTCAGACAGGTTGGCATGGTTACCGCAGGGGCGCCGCCATTTTCAGGTAATCCGGGGCTCCGAGCTCGAGTCGCAGGTAATGGCGGCGAGAAAGCGCGCGCATGGCGATTCGCCGTATCCGACATATCTATGTTCATTTATGTCGGAAATCTGCTCGTATACGCCCCATCTTTTTTTTAAGTTAAAAAAAAATATTGAGTTGTGTTTTCCATATGCGGTCAATCCGAATGCACATCCCTATTGGTTACCTATAACATTTTGCATTCAATATAAAGTTTCAATGATAATTTTTAATCTGTTGAACAATGACTTTAACGCTTGGCTTTGCACTTTGCTGCAAATAAACCCCAGCAGCAGTTACACTCTGCAAGTAAAAATTTGTTAAGATATTCCAACTCCCAAGATGGACAGACTGGATATAACAAAAAATTGCACCTTTTCAGTAGCCAGCCCAAAATTGTGGAACTCACTACCTGACTCACTACGCACAGCTATTGATGCAAAGGTATTCAGGAGAGACTTCAAGACCAACTTATTTAAACTGGCCTTTGGCAACCGGTAAAATGAGCTGCATCCACAAATGCCTCTGAACTTCCCAGATAAATGCCAAAACATCCTAGTGAGTCAAGTTGCTTTAAGAAAGCCACTACTGGTGGAAGGTAGGCTATGTCCTTGCTTTATGTTAAACTGTATTTTATTACATTGTTTTTATATCGTGTTCACTGTAAACCACTTTGTGCATTACTGTAGATAACAGTATAGAAGAAATTCTAAATAAACAAACCGACATTTGAAAAGGCACGATAGGCAAGACAATATAGTTGCCACAAAGCTCAAATCAGAACCCCCACCCCAGTTCTTAAAGGATAGACATACCAGAAAAAGCAGACTTAGCCTATTTGATTCGATTATTCAAGAACATAAGATAGTCTAACTCATCCTGGCATAAGGTCCATAGAGCTCAATATGCTGTCTCTGAGACGTACCCGAAAGATCTCAAAAATAGATCTATTTCTTGTTGCTCACTCCCAGAGATAAGCCCTGGCTTTCCCAATCTACCTGGCTAATAACTGTTTATGGACTTTTGCTCCAGGGACAGGTCCACAGTACTTTTAAACCCTGCTATGCTAGTTGCTTTGACCACATCCTCTATCAACAGATTCCACAGATTAATTTTATGCTGAGTGAAAAAAGTACATTCTTTGATTGTCTGCTGGTTATTAAGTTTCATGGAGTATCCCATTGTTTTAGTATTATTTGAACGGAGAAATAACCATGCCCTGCTTACCAGTTCCACCTCACTCATGATTTCATAAACCTTTACTATATTCCCTTTATCATGTCTTTTCCAAGCTGAAGTGCTTTAAGCAGCTTAGCATCTCTTTATAAGGAAGTAGTTCTACCCTCCCCTTTATCAATTTTGTTGCCCTTCCATGTACTTTTTCAAGTTCTGTTAATGCCTTTTTTTGAGATGGAGCAACCAGAACTGCACATAATGAATGTAAATGGTTAATTAAATTAATAAATACTACTCCAGGTGCACTTGCACCATGGATCAACAGAAGCATGATATTCTCCATTCCTCTCCATTCTGTCCCTAACATTCAATTTGAAATCCTCAGCTCGGTGAGTAGCAGCAAAACCACTGTCCACAAGGACTCCAAGATCCTTTTTCTGGGTGGTGATTTCAATACAAAACCAAATATAGTGGTCCTGTAATTGGCACTGTTTCTCCCTAGGTGCATCACTTACTCCACATTACATTTCATCTTCCATTTTTTTTGTTATTGTATTTTATTGTGTGTTGTATCAGGGCTGACCTTAGGAGGATGCAGGGCCCAGGGACCCTACTATGGTTGATTTACCTTGGAATACTAATGTTCATGGCTCTACTCCCAAGCAGAGAACAAAGTATGTTGTAGGATGGGGCATGCTCTCCCACTTTGGGGGAGAGCATGCCTCAACCCCCACTTTGGGGGGGGATGAGGCATGCTCTCCCCCCCCCCCCCAAAGTGCAGGCCCAAGGCACTCACCTCTCCTAAGGACAGCCCTGTGCTGTATGGTTGCTATAATTTTATTTGTACTTTTACCATACATATGTTTGTTAAAAACAGTGTTTATGTATGTAGATCTGTACACTATTCTGAGTGACCTGGATGGGCCAGGAAAGCAGCTAAGACATATTAAACAGATTGAATGTCCAGCCTTCTGCAATGCCACACACGCCACTATAATTTTAACAATTTTGAATAATTAGATCACCTCCCTTTTCCAGATCATTAACTATGTTAAACAGCACAGATCCCAGTCCAGATGCCTGGGGCACTCCTATTAACCCTTTCTCCATTTGGAAAACTGATCATTTAGTCTGCCTGAAGGCACATATCCACACTATGAGGGATGCAGGTACTGGCTACAAAGACTTAACTTGGATCCATAGTGCAATGAGGACCACGCCAATGTACCAGATTTTAAAAGCATTATAAAAATGTATCCAAAAGACACACTAAGTACAGCAAAATTAAACTGATAAGTTTAAAAAACAAAATGTATAGTTAAATTTCCACTGCAAAAGCCCAATGGATTGCATAGAATCTCACAATGCACTTCTTCAGGAAGGTAGTGTTTGTGCTATTTTATGGTAAATGCAATATGCAGTATCTGTATATTAATCTGTATGGCGAGTTGGTTCATGAATCAGTTGCATGTGTGGATTTGCACTCTCTGTACAATATTTGATATGGGGTAGCAGTTTAGGATGCATTTGCACAATATAAAATTGTATGTTTTTATATTATATTATATGTCGTTTTAATATTTAATGTTAAATTGTTTTTTTATACCTATATTCAACTAGAATCACCACATCGGTGTACATGTAACAAAAAGTTAGAAATGTTACAGTGTAATAATCATAACAGTAAAAAGACTAAATGTAAAAAGAGAAGAAAAAATAAAAGTGTGTGAAAAAGAAATAGAGAAATAGTTAAAATGAGATTAGAAGAATAAATGTTTTATATTATGAATGTGATACTGTAATCCACACTGAACTTGCTGGATATGAAAACTGTAAGCAGCTAAATAAAGCATAGCACTTAATCATTTACTAGATCCCTCGATTAACTTGCTTATGTTTACCATATACACATGCACCAGTCCAATACTACACCTCACTCAATTGTGACTAAAATGAATTCAGAATCTAGTTTCTCTCCATCTTTACCCTCAAAAATAATGCAGTCAACTGTAGTGCAGATTTTTCTGCACTATTTACATATTCCTCGCAAATCCACTTTTCGTTTAGCACAGAAAATAAATTCACTGAAATTGCAGCTGAAATTTTACACTTAATAATCAGCTAGGGTGCCAAAAAGTTTAACGTTCAATTTGTTTGGCTTGTACACTAAACCACTTCATTGTCAAGTATTTATTTCTATTCAATAACGATCTGGACATTTTTCCTTGCATATCAGTTATGTCAAAAGCTACCCAGGCATGTGCAAGCCTACAGCACAAAAACAAACGCAGCCTTTCTGAGCTAGGCACCAGGGTTTGCAGATTTCAAAGTCCAGCTACTGAAAAGGAGACACACACACACACGTGGTTTACAACTGATGCCCGGATTTATAGTTCCATTGTCTAGGATTAAAATGTTTGCTACGTTATCAGATGAAACAAAGAATATTTTAATGCATTCAAGTTACCAAACAAAAACTAACCTGCAAAATACCAACTATGCAGAAATACTGCTTCTAAACTAAATACTAGCAACTCCTTAGGTAAACATTCCCGGAAAAACAAGGCTTATTTTTCCTGCCAAGAAAAGGAGGCCGACATGCTACTTAACAGAGCCTTCAGCCAACCCACCACTAGGCCGAGTCAAAGGAGAGTTTGATCAAGAGTGGCAGCAAGAAGAGACGGAAAGAAAAATTAAAAAGATTTCTGAAATACCAATTTTTCCCTTTCCTCATAAAAAAGTAAATAACTAAAAGTCTGGGATAGGGGCACACTACTTTCGCCATAAGTAGAATATGATGTAATAAAAAAATAATTTAAAATAGAAGCCCAAGGGCCGCCTCCACAAAAATCTTTGCCTCCCCCGAACTTGTCTCATACCCACTAAAATATTATATTATCACGATTTAATTATCATTATTATTTTACCAAGACAGTTCTGCCCAACAAGCCTTCCCGCCATCACGTTAGCCCCTTACCCCGTAAGTCGAGGTGCAGGCCTTCTCCCGCCGCTCGCTCTCTTCCGAGGCATAGTCGGGCTCGCCGTCCTCGGTGGTCTTGAGGCGCTTAGCATGCGTCTCGTAGTCGCCTTCCTCATATTGCTCCTCCGACGAAAACATGCTGCTTACCAGGCTTTCGGCGAGAGAAGAGATGTGGAAGACAGAAGAGGAGGAGTCCGAGCGGCGCGCGTGAACCTACGCGAGAAGCAAAGTAACTACCGTCTCTCTCTGTCGCTCTGTGCAAATCCCCCCCCCGCAGCATTCCCACCATGCTACAGTGCGCACGCGCCAAATTCGCGCGCTTACTCCGTTCTAAAACCTTAAGGAACGGCAAGCGAGGGTAATTTCACAGCCAATGATTATTGGCTGTTTGAGGTGTTTACATTCTGTAGCTCCCTCACGGTTGTTGCTCTCGATTCTGTTTCTTCACGTGCATATAGAGAACGGAAATTTAGAAAACGGAGGGGATAGGGTAAAGGTGGGTGATTGCGGTTAACCACGGAAAGCAGAAATGCATCGTCATGCGATTAGGCTGAAGGGCGTATACGAAAAATAGTAGTTATTGTAACAAAATATTTTATATCATGCCAGATATCGTTTCGGTTATGAGAGTGCCAGGAATACTTTTTGCTTAAATTGGGCAATCCAAAAGGCTAAATAGAATAAACATTTTTAATTTTAATTGAAAAAAGGACAAAGATTGTTGCAGAATCAATGGCAATTTATAATTCTTAATACATTTTTGTGATTTTTAGCTTCAGTCGCAGGGTCACCTGCATTTTAGATGGACTTTTTTTTGTATTTTTCAAAAGAATTGAATTATGAATGTATTTGAAAGATGTGAAAATGGATAGTAGCTATAGCAGAAGCCTTATTGATTGGTGCTACTACTCGTACTTAACCACTGTCAGGACAATTGCCCTGGACTCCTCACCACATGGGGCTCCATGAGCTTTCCACGTATCCAAAGCTGAAAGAGGAACATAAGAACATGCCATACTGGGTCAGACCAAGGGTCCATCAAGCCCTGCATCCTGTTTCCAACAGTGGCCAATCCAGGCCATAAGAACCCGGCAAGTACCCAAAACTAAGTCTATCCCATGTCACTGTTGCTAGTAATAGCAGTGGCTATTTTCTAAGTCAACTTAATTATTATCGGATAATGGACTTTTCCTCCAAGAACTTAACTAATCCTTTTTTAAACCCAGCTACCCTAACTGCACTAACCACATCCCCTGGCAACAAATTCCAGAGTTTAATTGTGCATTGAGTGAAAAAGAACTTTCCCCGATTAGTTTTAAATGTGCCACATGCTAACTTCATGGAGTGCCCCCTAGTCCTTTTATTTCCCGTCGATAGCAGGGATGAATTAGCCATGCTGTCCTGGGATCTATCAATCAGGTCCGGGAGGCGGAGCTTGATAAAGCAGAGGATAGATCTTTGTTCCCTCTGCGGCTGCGCGTGGGTTCCCGCGCAGGAAGTACAGATTCTCCTCAGTCTGTTCTTTCCGCGCGCGGGATCGCACGCGGAGCCAACACTCTCCTCAGAATGTCAAAATCGGGCTTCAAGCGCTGCCGCTGTGGTAAGGTGATGTCGGTCACGGATGGCCATGACCGGTGTTACCGATGCCTAGGCGGTAGCCACGATGTCCCGAACTGCGAATTCTGCTCCAAAATGTCTCCCAGAGCCAAGCGACAAAGAGCGTATCGTTTACAAGAACTTCTAAGTACCTCAGACCCCTCTGAGGTACACTCTTCACCGGGCCCGGTGAAAAAGTTAAAGTATTCCGCTCCAAGGACGGCGTCGTCGGACACCTCACGCCCCAGTGACAAAAAGGTAGGGAAACAGGGCTCTGTTTTTCCCGAGAAGCATGGAGCGCCCAGTATTTCGAGCAGAGACTCGAAGTGTGGCCTATCGCCAAACAAGCGCGCAGACATGGCGCATAAGAAAATACATAAGACGGCGCCGGAAACTCCACGGAGTGAGTCGGCGCAGAAGATGGCGCCGAGTCCAGGGGCGCGGACACTCACGGCGCCGAAGATACGTCACGAGGCGGCGCCTAGTTCAACGGCGCCGATCTCCAAACACCGTATGGCGCCGGGATCAGAACACCAGGCCAAGACAAAATCGGCCCACCATAGAGTTCCGAAGCAGACGGCACCGAAAACATCTACTCTCTCGGCGCGGGAAAAATCCAGCCACGCGCCGTCTCTTTCGGCGCCGACTAAAACGCAGCGCCGACACGGGCGCAGGAGATATCGGAGCTGTCGAAAGTACATGAATCACCGGCACCCATACCAGCGCAAGAAATGACGGCGCCAACAACGGCGCGGGAGCCAGGCTACAGGGCTGATTCACCAGAAACATCAGCTCCAAAGAGGGTACCAATTCCATCGGTCTCACACAAGACAGGAGTACTTAAGAAGAGAACCTCCGAGTTGGGGTCAAAAACACGTCCAAAGAAGCGACCACTCCCTGCATCACCTGACTCATCCTACAAAAGTGACAGAGAGTCAGGAAAGAACTTGACATGCCCAGAAGGGAGGTTTGTCACGGAACATACGGGAAAACGTCCAGAATTGTACTCCCTCTCAAAACATCATAGGGAGCATTCCCACAAACGTAGTAGGAAATCTCCTTCCAGAGAATCTAGGGACTACAAGAGACAGTCTTCCCATGACTCGACTATCTCAAAAGCAAAACATTCTACGCATGTACGGGAAGCTCACCATCGACGCAGACAAGACAGGGCAATCAGCCCTTCCACCTCCAGATCATCCAAACAATCTAGGTCACAGAGATCACATTGCCCTATTTATGTGACTTCCTCCCAGGCATCCTCTCCATCCAACACCTCCAACACACAAAAAGGTGCGACTGGACCTAGTACTAGCCAACATAGACCAGAAATGACAAAAGCCACCAAGGATGCGTTCTGGCAACTATCCCAATCCTTGGCGGGATTTTATAGCACATTGGAATCATCATTCAAGTTGGGAAAGGATCCCAGTAACACAAAACCGGGATCGGAAGACACACCCCCATCGCCTGACAGGGATGATACACCAACCTCGCCTGATCGGGACACTCCACAACCCTCTCCACATCATTGGACCTCATCAGAACACTTCCAATCACCAGCTGAGTCCCCCACTTCATCCACAGGGTATCCCTCAGATGTTCCAGACACTCAACCGGAACCATACTCACCTCCGGAGGACTTGTCATATCCTCGCTTTTTAGAAAAGATGGCGAACATCCTCCATTTACAATTCCTAAAGGAGCCTGACCCTAGAGCAGAGACCCTAGGACTGCTAAAAATTTTTATGTACCGGGGGAACCCACCACCCTTCCGCCGCATGATCTCCTGCATAAACTCATGTTAAAGTCATGGGAAACTCCCTTCTCTCTACAGGCAGTATCTAGGAAATCAGATATTAAGTTTCGTATAAAGAAGGAAACTCCGTACACGCTCCCTCAACTACCTCACGAATCAGTAGTGGTGGAGTCGGCAATGCAGCGATTTCGAAAACAAAAGCTTCATGCCACATATCCCCCCAATAAGGACCTTAAGTACCTAGGCGAAATTGGTAGAAAAATCTATCAAAATTCAATGCTCACTACTCGTATCATCCACCACCAATTTTACATGATTCAATACATGTACGAGTGCATACAGGCCACTAAAGGATTCCTCTCCACAACAGCGGAGAAATTACCACAAACACTTCATGATATGGAGGAATGCTCAAGGCATCTCCTACGTTCCATGTACGAGGGAATGGAGACTTCATCAAGAGCGTCGGCCACAGCCATAGCGGCCCGGAGGACCGCGTGGCTACGCTCCAGCTCTATTAGAGAGGATGTGCATGAGAAACTCGCTAACCTTCCATGCACTGGAGAACACCTTTTCGGCACCAAACTACAAGAGACGGTGGGAAAACTAAAAGAAGAAGCATTAGCGGTACAGTCGCTACAATCACACCATCCTTACCAATCTTCCAGACGGGGCTACCCATACCCTCGCAGATCGTCATATGGACGTCGTCCATATCGCTCTTATCAAGGATACCGTGCTCAACCGTATTCTACATACCATAGACCACAAAATAACCAACAGACGGCTCAAATCCCACGAAGGGGCAAACAACGTGCGCCACGCCAGCAAACCCAACCACAACCGGCGGCAGCTAAGCCGGTTCAATCTTTTTGAATCTAATGCCACCACCACATCCATCACTACCGCCGGGACGAATCCAAGCTCGTCTACAGGTGTGGGAACACATAACATCGGACCAATGGGTTCTCGACATTGTACGTCAGGGGTATCATCTACATTTTCAGTCAAAGCCTCACCTTCCACAATTCACCTCTCCAGGGCAGCTGCGGACTCACCCACAGCTTCAACAAGAAATATCCCTTCTTTGTCAAGCAAAAGCCATAGCACTTCTTCCCAAGAAGTTTCACAACCAAGGTTTCTATTCCCCCTACTTCCTCATCCCAAAGAAATCAGGCGGCCTACGTCCGATCCTAGATCTGCGGGAACTCAACAAATTTCTGATAAAGGAAAAATTCAAGATGGTATCCCTGAAATCAATCCTTCCACTCTTGCAGACCAACGACTGGATGTGTTCAATCGACCTGAAGGATGCATACACCCACATTCCAATGCACCCCTCTTCCTGGCGTTACCTATGCTTTCGTTACAAGCACAATCATTACCAGTACAGAGTACTCCCCTTTGGGTTGTCAGCTGCACCCAGAGTGTTCACCAAGTGCATGGTAGTGGTGGTGGCTCACCTCAGACTACAGGGAATGACAATCTTCCCTTATTTGGACGATTGGCTAGTAGTAGCTCCGACCCGGGAACTGCTCAACTCTCACCTACATCGCATCCTACGATGCTTGCAACAATTGGGGTTAGTAGTCAACTTCCAAAAATCTCACTTACAACCGACGCAACAACTCCAATTTATAGGAGCATATCTGGACACTATGCGAACCAGAGCATATCTGCCGCAGGACAGACAACTTCAGTTACGACAGCTCTTACTGAATTTACGCACAAAGCGGAGAACATCGGCACGTCAGGTGCTAGTAGTCCTTGGCCACATGGCAGCAGCCAATTTCCTAGTTCCGAATACCAAATTACACATGAGAAGATTACAGTGGGGACTCAAACGACAGTGGAAACAGCATTCGCAGCCTCTCACTCAATCAATCCTCTTAACAAGGGAAATGCTCAGGGACATTTCTTGGTGGCTCCTTCCATCCACCCTAGTGAAGGGGGCTCTCTTTCGACAGCCCATACCCAACACAGTCCTCACGACAGACGCTTCCCGAAAGGGCTGGGGAGCACATCTAGAGGTATACGAGACGCAGGGATTATGGACGTTAGCAGAACAATCCCTGCAGATCAACTTACTGGAACTGCGAGCCATTCGCCTGGCGTTGCAGGCATTCCAGACATTCTTGCGTGGCCGCAGACTCATGGTATATACGGACAATCAAGTAGCAATGTTCTATATAAACAAACAGGGGGGCTCAGGCTCCTGGATCCTGTGCAGAGAAACACTGCAGATTTTTCACCTAGCTCAAAAACAGAGCATCCATCTTCAGGCTACTTATCTTCCAGGGATAGCAAACACAAGAGCGGACAAATTAAGTCGTATATTTCATCACCACGAATGGTCCCTCAACGGAGAAGTAACACTCCACATATTCAACAAGTGGGGAACTCCGACAATAGACCTGTTTGCTACGGAACACAACACGCAGCTTCCCAAGTTTTGTTCCATCCATCCCAGCAAGCTCAGGATAGCGCAGGATGCTTTTCTGATCACGTGGTCTTCAGGCCTACTATATGCCTTTCCACCGATTCCCCTGATCACCAGGACCATACAAAAGTGCATAGCAGACAGAGCACAAATGATACTCATTGCCCCAGCTTGGCCACGCCAACCATGGTACAGTTACCTCCTTCGCCTTTCAGTGGACGATCCGATCCGACTCCCAAATCGTCCAGACCTTCTACTTCAGGAACAAGGAACCCTGCTCCATCCGCTACACTCCTCCCTCCATTTGACAGCCTGGAGGCTGACAGGTGGTTGCTAACACAACAGGAAGTTTCTCAGAGGGCACAGCTCATACTTCTCGAATCCAGAAAACCCTCCACTAGATTAAACTATAGTTACAAGTGGAAGAGCTATACCTCATGGTGTCTTTTGAACCAGATATCTCCCGTGGATTGCACACCACAACAATTACTGGATTATCTGCACACCCTTTACGAAGCGGGCTTAGCAACAGCATCCATTCGAGTCCATCTGAGCGCTATTGCAGCCTACCATAGGCCAGTTAATAATGTAACAATAGCGGCTCATCCTCTTCTTGCTCGATTTCTCAAGGGCATGCTCCACATTAGACCACCTTCCAAGAAACCAGCAGTTCCATGGAACATCAACATAGTATTAGAACAACTTATGCATTCTCCATTCGAACCTATGGAATCCGCACACTTAAAATACCTAACCTGGAAAGTAGTATTTCTTGTCGCAGTCACTTCAACGAGGCGTGTAAGCGAACTACAAGCATTAGTTCATTATGAACCATACCTACAGTTTTTCCATCAGAAGGTAGTACTAAGGACGCATCCCTCCTTCCTGCCAAAGGTCGTGTCACAATTTCATATTAATCAAACTATTGACCTACCAACCTTTTTTCCAAAACCGCATGCCAATGATCGCGAGTCATTACTACATACCCTAGATTGTAAGAGAGCATTAGCTTATTACAGAAATAGAACGGCTGCTTCATCACGACCATCTCAACTATTTTTGTCCTTTGACCCTAAAGGGCCTGGACTTCCGGTCACAAAGCGGACCATATCGAGCTGGATAATCCAATGCATCCAGTTCTGCTATAACAAACAGAACTTACCATTACTTCAAAAACCTAAGGCTCACCAAGTGCGGGCCCTATCCACCACGTGGGCTCACCTCAGGAATATTCAGCCCATAGATATATGCAAGGCAGCGACTTGGACATCGCTTCACACTTTCACAGCACATTACTGCTTGGATCAACAAGCTACGGCGGATACGATGTTAGGTCAGATAATCCTACAGTCCGCAACAGCTCAGACAAAGTGATTGCCACAACCATTTCACGTTCAAAAAAAAAAAAAGATACACTGAACGTGATTGGGAGCTTGGAACTCCCAGGACAGCATGGCTAATTCATCCCTGCTATCGACGGGAAAAAACAAGTTTGCTTACCGTAAACGTTGTTTCCGTAGATAGCAGGATGAATTAGCCATGCTGACCCACCCTCCTCCCTGGCAATCAACTGTTTTTCAATCGACCACTGCTTAATCACAGACTGAGGAGAATCTGTACTTCCTGCGCGGGAACCCACGCGCAGCCGCAGAGGGAACAAAGATCTATCCTCTGCTTTATCAAGCTCCGCCTCCCGGACCTGATTGACAGATCCCAGGACAGCATGGCTAATTCATCCTGCTATCTACGGAAACAACGTTTACGGTAAGCAAACTTGTTTTTATCTGAAAGAGTAAATAACCGATTCACATTTACCCATTCTAGACCTATCGTGATTTTAAACATCTCTATCATAACCCCCCTCAACTGTCTCTTCTCCAAGCTGAACAGTCCTAACCTCTTTAATCTTTCCTGTTACACGTGCCATCCGCGGCAGACCCACAGCATGACCCCCTCACCTTTCTACGGTGACTTGGAGCGCCTAAGTTTCGCTTTCCTGGGGTATGTCCTGTGGAACTGTTGGATCAAGTCTTTGTCCAGGATGTTACATGCAGGCTCCCAACTATTTTCCTCCGGACCATATCCTTCCCAGGAAATAAGATATTCCCATCGTCTACCGTGTTTTCTTACATCAAGGATGTCTTCTACTTGATACGTGATGTCTTCTTCAGCAGAGTGAGGCTGGGGCTCTGGAGTCTTCCTGGAGAACTTTGACATGATGAGTGGCTTCAGAAGGGAGATATGAAAAGCATTATGTATTCGAAGTGCCGGTGGTAGCTTCAAGCTGTTCGTGACTGGACCCAGGCAGCAGAGAACTGAAAAGGGTCCTATGTACCTTGGCGCAAACCGGACCAATGGCAGTTTAAGGCAAATAAATTTGGTACTAAGCCATACCTTGTCGCCTGGCTGTAACTGCGGTGTGGCTCTGTGATGAGCGTCGTAGAACTTTTTGGCTTGTTGTCCAGCCTTTTGGAGAAGTTCCTTCGTGTGTTCCCACAATTCATGTAGTTCTTGTGCCGATGCCTGGGCAGCAGGTGTTATGGAGTCTCAATTTAGTGGACCCTTGGGCCGACCTGCAGGAGACTGGGAAAGATGGTCAATGTCTCTAGTATGTGGCAGGCCGGGAGGCAGATGTTCAGGCAGGACGTAGAGATGCTCTTCACCCTGGAAGCTGGTACTCCCCCGGGAGGAGCCCGTAGGAGCCCAACCGCTGGGACTTAGGCGGCTTCACCCTTGGAAGCTGAAGCCCCCCCCGGGAGGAGCCCGTAGGGGCCCGACCGCTGGGACTTAGGCGAGTCGATGATCAGGACTGGGAACTGGAACCAGTCTAGGACAGTAGAAAGTACTGTAACAGGGATTGGGTTCTGGAACCAGGCAAGAACTATAGCAGGGATCGGGTACTGGAACCAGGCAGGAACTGTAGCAGGACTCGGGAACTGGAACCAGGCAGGCACTGTAACAGGCAAGCAGGAACCAGGCTGGAACTGTAGCAGGCAAGCAGGAACCAAGCAGGTACTGTAGCAGGCAAGCAGGAACGGAGCAAGTAGCAAGGCAACTCACTCCGGGGCACGACGCAACAGGGAACCGGGAGGTAAACCCGTTGCAAGGTAAAGACTGAGTGTCCGCGGCCGGCTTATCAAGGCCGCGGCGTCTGACGTCAGGAACTGGGCGGAGTCACTGCTGGCGGGAAACGGCCTAGAAAAGGGTCCAAGTGGCGCGCGCGTGCGCCTAGAAGCAGGGCGTCCATGGGAAGCTTCCCGGCGGCGCGGCCCCTGTGGGGACGCCACCAAACAGGGCGCAAACCAGGCCTCCAGAAGCGGGAGTAGGTCCAGGAGCACGGAGGTAAGGGTCTGGTCACGGCACTTGCGGCCAGAACCGCAACAGCAGGAAAGGCTACAGATAATGGCATAGGTAGAGGAGGTAAAGGCTGACTTCCTTAAACTAGTTGAAACTGAGATGACCACACAGACACACAGAAGTACCCACCCATTCTCACATGCCACACACACACACAGAAGCACACTCCCATTCTCACATACCACACACAGACACAGAAGTACCCTCCCATTCTCACATGCCACACAAACACACACAGAAGCATCCTCCCATTCTCACATGCCACACAAACACACACAAGCATCCTCCCATTCTCACATGCCACACACACACACACACAGAAGCACCCTCCCATTCTCACATGCCACCACACACACACACACACAGATGCACCCTCGCATTCTCACATACTCACCACACACACACACACAGAAGCACCCTCCCATTCTCACATGCCACACACACACACAGAAGCACACTCCCATTCTCACATGCCACACACACACACAGAAGCACACTCCCATTCTCACATGCCACACACACACAGAAGCACCCTCCCATTCTCACATGCCACACACACAGAAGCACCCTCCCATTCTCATATACCACACACACAGAAGCACCCTCCCATTCTCACATACCACACACACAAGCACCCTCCCATTCTCATATGCCACACACACAGAAGCACCCTCCCATTCTCACATGCTCACCACACACACACACACAGAAGCACCTCCCATTCTCCCATACTCATGACATACACACACAGAAGCACCCTCCCATTCTCACATGCTCACCACACACACACACACACACACACAGAAGCACCCTCCCATTTTCATATCACACACACACACACAGAAGCACCCTCCCATTCTCACATGCCACACACACACACACACATACAGAAGCACCCTTCCATTCTCTCATGCTCACCACACACACACACACAGAAGCACCCTCCCATTCTCACATACTCACCACACACACAGACAGATGCACCCTCCCATTCTCACATACTCACCACACACACAGAAGCATCCTCCCATTCTCACATACCACACACACACACAGAAGCACCCTCCCATTCTCTCATGCCACACACACACAAGCACCCTCCCATTCTCACATGCCACACACACACACACACAGAAGCACCCTCCCTTTCGTACTTACCACACACACACACAGAAGCACCCTCCCTGCCTCACCTACACACCACACACACACACACACAGGACCCCAGCTGAACAGCTAGTTTTCGGTCCGCCATCCTGGTCTCCGGCGGCAGCTAGCAGCACTGGTCTTCGTTTCTTCGGCCCCACCGGCTGTGAGTAGCACACAACACACCTGCTGGTGCCTGGTGATGACACACCGGTTGAGAATCGCTGGTCTACGACACAGAGTAAATCTTCCTCTCTCTCCTGAGTGGGTAAAAACACCGGATGGGTGTCCTCAGTGATTGATGATTTCTGTTACAGTTAGCAGATCTTCTGGGATCTCTTTGGTTCTTACACAGTCTCTTTATCTCTTCTTTCTGGATCCTTGATGGGAGGGATCCCCTTGAAGCAATCAGCTCTCCTTGCTTCAATCAGGAAGGAAGGGGGCAACCAAAACTTCCTCCTGGATCTTGAACTCAAAATCCTTTTCCCTTCAATGGAAACTACTCCAGAGTTTCTTCTTGCAGCAGGTCACTGACATCTCCGTTCTCACTGAGGGTATGGAGGGGAGGTCTTCCCTAACTTGCATAGCCCCAGACACAGAGTTCCCTGTGCCCTAGGCCCAGGTGATGTACAAGCTCTCACAAGGCTCCTAACCATTTAAATCTTAAAACCAAAAAGTATACAAAGAGGGAAAATCCTAACCAGTCAGGGAGTAGACTGGAAAGGAAATCCCTCCCGACCCTGGTCAGTATCTCCAGGCAGGGTTTGCCTGGCTCCTCTGACTGTGCCTGAAAAACAACTCAGGAAAAACTCCTCACTACCTCCTAACCTTCAGCAAACCATAAAGGACTGCCTCCAGAGCTGTCTGTAGAGAGCTGCTGTATAGCCTTTCAAGGGGATGTCCTTTCCAGACCCTTCAAAGGCAAAGGTTGAATTTCAATGGTAACCTCCCCATTCCCTAACCTGATCTTCACTAGCCAATCTAAGGGTTCGCTCAGGCCTTAATGGTAACAGACTGTCGGTTACATTTATTTAATGGCTCTCAAGTGCCTGCAATGCATAGGCAACATCATAGGTGGAGGTATCTTTAGTGCCCCCAGCATCAACCAACAAGGAATGAATTACATAGTCTGGGTAAACAAATAAGCATGGGTGTAGCTTGCTTGTTACGGCGGTTACTACCCCGAATCAATTAAGCATGATACTTCAATTGGAATACATAATCCAGCGCAGCTCACTGCTTCAACGACAGGGGGAATGAAGTAAAAAGGATTTATATTCAGACAACCAACAAGAACTGAATTGCCATCCGGTCTTCAAAAAAAAGCTAAAAACCTGGCTCTTTAGCCAAGCTTTCACAGACACATAAGCAACTCAACCCTCACAGTCTGCTCTCCATCACCTTCCATCTTCGACCCTTATCCCCCTTCCACCCCTATATCACGTTATGATGGCCTCATGTTACTCTGTGACTTATGTCAACTTAAGACATTAATGTTTATGCCTTATGTTAATTCATAAAATTATGTCACCTCATTTCCCTATTGTTTATGCCTTATGTTACTCTATGACTTAGATCGCTCTATGATAGCTGGATCACTTGTGTTTCCAGACTTCACCACCCAAAAGACTTCGTTACACAAACTGCCTTCGCCTCTTTATTTATCCGTTACATGTTATTGTATATTTTTTACCTCATTTAAGTAGTTAATTTCAATTCCAATTTTTACTTTATTTTTATATTGTATTTATTGTGTACACTTCAGGGAAATCTAACCAAGTTATAATTTAACCAGACTTAGTTCATCTTTATCTAAAACCATCCAGTTTGTCCCTAACCCAGAGAAGTTACCTTATGAAGTTTCCTTGAATCGTTACTATTCATTATGTTATGTAAAGCCTTGTTTAATATGTTTCTTGTAAAGCCAGGGGCACTGTTTCCCGTCCCGCGGCATTATTGTTGTTACCTGTAAACCGGACTGATTTGTTTCTCAACAAGAATTTAGGTATATAAAAATTCTAAATAAAATAAATAAATAAATAAATAAATAAGGGTAAACAAACGGGAGTAGCTTGCTTATTACAGCTGTTACTACCCCAAACCATTAGCTAGATACTTCACTTAGATGCAGCTCCAGCACTGCTGTCTGCATCGATGGTGGGGGTGGAAGGGAATTGGAACCAAAATGTTACCAATAAGGGCCCTGACCTCAGCAGTCAGAGTAACAGATAAGTATGAAAACAAATAGGTGTGAAAGCTTGCTGGCCAGATTGGCTGGGCCGTTTGGTCTTCTTCTGCCATCACTTCTATGTTTCTATGAAATCTGTAGGGTGACCACTTGGTCATCCTTACATTCCTTTACAAGATTTTAAGGTTAGATGTGACCGCCAAGATAGACTTGGCCTTAAGGCAGCCCTGTCTATATACAGCTTGGATATCTCCCAATGTTTTAGAGTGCTCTAGCAGGAAGAAAAGGAATGTGAAATTTGGTCTTACCTGATAGTATCCTTTCCTTGAGTCCTGCTAAACCAGTCTATAACCCAACTAAGAATGCAGTGGCTGCCCAGATCCATTTCCATCAAGGTAGACAATATCTTTTTCTTTCTTTCCTGTTATACCTATCTGGGGGAAGTTATTGTTTTGAATGCACCCTGTAGCCTAAAAAAAAAAAAAAAGTGAGTATTTAGATTTATTTTTTTTTTATATTCCACTTTTCGCATTTTATTCAGCACTTCAAAGCGGTATATAAGGTGGTATATGATCATTTATTGAACTTAATATACTGCCGCAAGGCATATTTATCCAAGTAGGCAGAGGAAGGAATTCGGGGGGACCTCCTGCACTCAAATCGTGTTGCCGTATTGCAAAATGGCCATATGGCCGGCGCCATATGGCCCTGGGGGTCCGGGAGCGATCTCCTACGCTCGTGAATTCGGGGGACCTCCTGCACTCGAATCGTGTTGCCGTATTGCAAAATGGCCATATGGCCGGCGCCATTTTGCAAAATGGCGCCAGCCGTACGGCAACACGATTCGAGTGCAGGAGGTCGTTCCCGGACCCCCGCTGGACTTTTGGCAAGTCTTGTGGGGGTCAGGAGGCCCCCCCAAGCTGGCCAAAAGTCCCTGGGAGTCCAGCGGGGGTCCGGGAGCGATCTCCTACGCTCGTGAATTCGGGGGACAGGAACCAAAATGGCGCCGGCGCTACCTTTGCCCTCTCATATGACAGGGCAAAGGTAGCGCCGGCACCATTTCTATCAACGCACCCGTGGACCGAGAGTGGAAGATCACACCGGGACCCTCCTCTGGACCCCAGGTAATTTAAGACATTTTGGGGGGGTTCGGGAGGGTGGGGGAGGGTTTTAGGGTTGTTTTAGTGTGCTGGTTTTCCCGCCCTCCCCCTTCCCCTCCCCCTTCCCCCAATTTACGATTTTTGACGATAAATCGGGGGAATTCCTATTATATATCGCCTCTAACGATTTTTGACGATTTAAAATATATCGGACGATATTTTAAATCGTCAAAAAACGATTCACATCCCTAGTAATTATAGCATGGGTTATTTTTCCCTATATGCATCACTTGCACTTATCCACATTAAATTTCATCTGCCATTTGGATGCCCAATTTTCCAGTCTCACAAGGTCTTCCTGCAATTTATCACAATCTGCTTGTGATTTAACTACTCTGAACAATTTTGTGTCATCTGCAAATTTGATTATCTCACTCGTCGTATTTCTTTCCAGATCATTTATAAATATATTGAAAAGTAAGGGTCCCAATACAGATCCCTGAGCCACTCCACTGTCCACTCCCTTCCACTGAGAAAATTGTCCATTTAATCCTACTCTCTGTTTCCTGTCTTTTAGCCAGTTTGCAATCCACGAAAGGACATCGCCACCTATCCCATGACTATTTACTTTTCCTAGAAGCCTCTCATGAGGAACTTTGTCAAACGCCTTCTGAAAATCCAAGTATACTATATCTACCGGTTCACCTTTATCCACATGTTTATTAACTCCTTCAAAAAAGTGAAGCAGATTTGTGAGGCAAGACTTGCCCTGGGTAAAGCCATGCTGACTTTGTTCTATTAAACCATGTCTTTCTATATGTTCTGTGATTTTGATGTTTAGAACACTTTCCACTATTTTTCCTGGCACTGAAGTCAGGCTAACCGGTCTGTAGTTTCCCGGATCGCCCCTGGAGCCCTTTTTAAATATTGGGGTTACATTTGCTATCCTCCAGTCTTCAGGTACAATGGATGATTTTAATGATAGATTACAAATTTTTACTAATAGGTCTGAAATTTCATTTTTTAGTTCCTTCAGAACTCTGGGGTGTATACCATCCGGTCCAGGTGATTTACTACTCTTCAGTTTGTCAATCAGGCCTACCACATCTTCTAGGTTCACCGTGATTTGATTCAGTCCATCTGAATCATTACCCATGAAAAACTTCTCCATTACGGGTACCTCCCCAACATCCTCTTCAGTAAACACCGAAGCAAAGAAATCATTTAATCTTTCCGCGATTACCTTATCTTCTCTAAGTGCCCCTTTAACCCCTTGATCATCTAACGGTCCAACTGACTCCCTCACAGGCTTTCTGCTTCAGATATATTTTAAAAGTTTTTACTGTGAGCTTTTGCCTCTACAGCCAACTTCTTTTCAAATTCTCTCTTAGCCTGTCTTATCAATGTCTTACATTTAACTTGCCAACGTTTATGCTTTATCCTATTTTCTCCTGTTGGATCCTTCTTCCAATTTTTGAATGAAGATCTTTTGGCTAAAATAGCTTATTTCACCTCCCCTTTTAACCATGCCGGTAATCGTTTTGCCTTCTTTCCACCTTTCTTAATGTGTGGAATACATCTGGACTGTACTTCTAGAATGGTATTTTTTAACAATGACCACGCCTCTTGGACATTTTTTACTTTTGTAGCTGCTCCTTTCAGTTTTTTTCTAACAATTTTTCTCATTTTATCAAAGTTTCCCTTTTGAAAGTTTAGCATGAGAGCATTGGATTTGCACACTGTTCCTCTTCCAGTCATTAAATCAAATTTGATCATATTATGATCACTATTGCCAAGCGGCCCCACCACCGTTACCTCTCTCACCAAGTCCTGTTCTCCACTGAGAATTAGATCTAAAATTGCTCCCTCTCTCGTCGGTTCCTGAACCAATTGCTCCATAAAGCTATCATTATTCCATCCAGGAATGTTATATCTCTAGCATGTCCCGATGATACGTTTACCCAGTCAATATTGGGGTAATTGAAGTCTCCCATTATTACTGCACTACCAATTTGGTTAGCTTCCCTAATTTCTCTTAGCATTTCACTGTCCGTCTCACCATCTTGACCAGGACATCAGAGACCGGGATCAGGAACAGCAGAGACAAAACAAAGAGGGATCCCTTGGAATACTGGAACACCAAGCAAGAGCAGGAACATGGAGTCCAAGGAGAAGCTCCTCAGTTGACTGGCTCATTACGAAGGTAAAGCTGAGTGGAAGTTGAAGTCCTTTTATAGGGCTGAAGACAGGCAACTCCCTGGGAGGAGTTTGGATGGGCCACACCTGGCTGGCCCTATAACTGAGGAGAAGTGCTGCAGGCCAGCCCCTAGGGAGAAGGGCTTGGCTCAAACCAGGAAGTCCATGCAGACCCAAGCAAGCCTCAGGCAGGCCCCAAGGACATCGAAGGCCTCCCAGGCCCTGGAGCAAATCCTGGATAGTTTGTAGGCGAGACCCCAGCTTCGGAGCAGCCTCCAGGAAAGACATGAGAAGCCTCCCGTAGCACAGCTACAGGAGGATTCATAACAGGTAAGAACAAATTTCACATTTTAATAGGTTCTCCTACTTCATCATTGCATGTGACAGATGTCCAAACCATCACTAATATTTCCCTTGTAATTTGGATATTTAGTAGCTGTAGGAGGGGTTTTTATATTTTTTATTCCTCACTGTGTGATAACCTCACCTTTTGGGGATATGGCATATGGGAGCATGCTTAGAACTTCAGTGGGAAGGAGGAGCTAAGAGAGGGTCGAGGGCTGGAGATAGATATTTCCCCAGAATCTCAAGCAAGCAGTGGATTGAAGGTAGTAGTGGAAATGAGAGTAAGTGATCATTTCTGGATTTCCACTATCTTGCAAAGTTTTGGATCCCCTCAAGATCTATAAGGAGAAGAGAAGAGATTGGTGCATTCTAGAGGGTCTCAAAGGACAATCGTTGAGTACCTTTTGGATGGACCTTTGCACATCACTTTTGCATTATTCTGAAGGACTTTTGGATAAAATATATTTTGGACTTTGACTTTTCTAGTTTGAAGGGAAAGGCATACCCCCAGTATCTCAGAGAATTGGGGCAAGGATCTGGTTGCCTGAATGACCTAAAGAAACAAGAGTAAGAAGATTTTGACACTTTTTGATACAAAGACTCATAAGGCTATACCCCATTGAGACAGTGTAGTACAGTTTTTTCCAGTCCTGAAGAAAAGTTAAAACTTGTACGAATTACATAAGAAAATGCCATACTGGGTCAGACCAAGGGTCCATCAAGCCCAGCATCCTGTTTCCACAGTGGCCAATCCAGGCCATAAGAACCTGGCAAGTACCCAAAAACTAAGTCTATTCCATGTAACCATTGCTAATGACAGTGGCTATTCTCTAAGTGAACTTAATAGCAGGTAATGGACTTCTCCTCCAAGAACTTATCCAATCCTTTTTTAAACACAGCTATACTAACTGCAACTAACCACATTCTCTGGCAACAAATTCCAGAGTTTAATTGTGCGTTGAGTAAAAAAGAACTTTCTCCAATTAGTTTTAAATGTGCCCCATCCTAACTTCATGGAGTGCCCCCTAGTCTTTCTACTATCCAAAAGAGTAAATAACCGATTCACATCTACCCGTTCTAGACCTCTCATGATTTTAAACACCTCTATCATATCCCCCCTCAGTCGTCTCTTCTCCAAGCTGAAAAGTCCTAACCTCTTTAGTCTTTCCTCATAGCGGAGTTGTTCCATTCCCCTTATCATTTTGGTAGCCCTTCTCTGTACCTTCTCCATCGCAATTATATATTTTTTGAGATGCGGTGACCAGAATTGTACACAGTATTCAAGGTGCGGTCTCACCATGGAGCGATACAGAGGCATTATGACATTTTCCGTTTTATTCACCATTCCTTTTCTAATAATTCCCAACATTCTGTTTGCTTTTTTGACTGCCGCAGCACACTATACCGATGATTTCAATGTGTTATGCACTATGACACCTAGATCTCTTTCTTGGGTTGTAGCACCTAATATGGAACCCAACATTGTGTAATTATAGCATGGGTTATTTTTCCCTATATGCATCACCTTGCACTTATCCACATTAAATTTCATCTGCCATTTGGATGCCCAATTTTCCAGTCTCACAAGGTCTTCCTGAAATTTATCACAATCTGCTTGTGATTTAACTACTCTGAACAATTTTGTGTCATCTGCAAATTTGATTATCTCACTCGTCGTATTTCTTTCCAGATCATTTATAAATATATTGAACAGTAAGGGTCCCAATACAGATCCCTGAGGCACTCCACTGTCCACTCCCTTCCACTGAGAAAATGCCCATTTAATCCTACTCTCTGTTTCCTGTCTTTTAGCCAGTTTGCAATCCACGAAAGGACATCGCCAGTTGGTTGTTTTTGTTATGGGGACAATTGTCCTGCAGTTTTTGTCCTTGGGGATTTTCTTCTATTTGGTGATTGACTTTATGCTGGAACCCCATTCCAGTTTTCCCACATTGCAAGGGGAGCAGTTTTTCTCCATGGAAAATGGTTGCAAGAGAAGTGAGAAGGGAGGTAACACTTATGATGGATAAATTGACAATAATCTTCATTGCTATTATATTTTTTATGCTATTCATGATTTTTGGTATTTTGGCCTGACTTATCCTTTTTAAATTACAATAAAGACTATTTATTTGAACCCCATTCTTGGACTCTATTTTTTCCTAACCTTTATAGTGGTTGAACTGTATGGCTGGGAGATTGGTGTGAATCAATTTATATACTCTTATTGCTGTTATTGCCTTCATTACGCCTTCTCTGGATTGTTTGGCACCTGTTGGAGGTCCTCTACCTTCAGTATGAGTATTGAAAGTGGATAGACACGCCGAGGGCCCCAGAAAATTATTCTTCCTTCCTGTCCAGACTGAACCTGTACCACCCTTTAGTGACGGGTAAGACACCATACTGGGGATTGGTTACATATTTTTTTTAATTGAAGTAAATTACGGTGCAGCTGTGCTAATCATCAGGAACTTGTGTTTGCGTTATTCTTTTTTTTTTCCCATCTGGTAGTTTCCTCCTGTTCCTTTGGGATCAGATCCTGGCATCATGAGCCTTCATTTGCAACTACCCAGGGATTTTTCCCCTTTTATGTCCCCTTCCAGCTTACATTTAGTTCCAATCATTGCAGCAATGGTACTAAGCCAGGGTGGTCCCAAAACTGTGGGTCAGCACCCCCAAAACCTTCAGCTGAGGTCACAAGTACTTCAAAGGGCAATGATCTTCTGGCACTAGTGGCAGCACTGTGGAAGTCAGTGGGAGCATGTGCTCACAGGCCTTGCTAAAGCCCTGCCCTTGCATGAGTTTCTGTGATAACAGGAAGTCATGCCTGAGGAGACATGGGGAAACGCCGCAGGCCTGTGAACTTGCACAGGCCCCATGCTGACGTTCATTACTAATGCTGCTGCCATTTGTAGATCACAGTTAGGTTTGAGACCAGTCATGAGAGGGAAAGGTGAGCTGAGTGTGCACCGGCCAGTGGAGATTGCTACTGTTCCTCTCTCCTCACCTACTACTGAATCTGCCCAAGAGAAAAATGTTGCTCCTGTCAAAAGCCTGCCTTCTCTTCCACCAGTTATAACCCACTGCGAATCGGGCTGTGTGCCTCCAGACCAACTCTCCACCCACCTGCAGTGCAATGTGCCATGCCCAGCCCTTCCCCCAACCCTCCCCATCCCCCCTCCCCAATATCTTTAAATTCCTTGCAAGGAGCGAGGGACACACTTCCTCGTTACCAGCACTGCTCTGTCAGAGGCAGCACTAGAAGCTTAGCTTAGCTCATAGCTTACACTTCTGGTACTGCCTCTGACAGAGCCGGGCTGGAAGCGTCAGGAGCAAGGAAGTATGTCCCTCGCTCCCAGCAGGGATTCTAGAGGTATTGGGAACGATGCAGAGGGTTGGTGGGGGTTTGGTATAGCACATCACCATTGTGTCTGGGGAGACAACCTGATTTGCATAATTTCAAAGAACAGGGGAGGGAGTGGGCGCAACCTGCAAACCAGGGGACTTTTGAATATGTAAGAAGGGTTGGGGGGTGGAGTCACGTAGGTTGTTTTGGGAGGGGGAGGGTGTGGAGCAGGTTGTTGGCCATTTTATTTATTTTTTAAAAATTTGACAGCGCCATTTAGCTGGATATCTTTTGAAAATATATAATTAAGTAGCACCAAGCAAAGCCGGATAACTTTAGACCTGCTCTGAAGCAGGTCTAAAGTATCCGGCTAATTTAGCAGTTACAGTTTAAAAATCGGCTGAGTAAGCCATGCCCATGCTTCTTTTTTTATCCAGCTAAATATTGCAGGATAATGACTTCTCTGGCTATAATTTAGCCAGATAAATGGCTGAATATTCCAACTTGCCATTTAGACTTGTAAGTTATCTGTCTAAATGGCTTTGAATATCGACCTCCCAGTTCATTTGGAACCAGGGCTGGGATCTTGCACCATGAACTTTCATTTGCAACTACCCGGGAATTTTTCCTGTTTTATTAATTCTCCACCTCCGGTCATTGTAGTGACTGACCTGGGCCAGGGTACTATGCACCAGGTATCTTTCTGAATCTCTGCAATCATGGGCCTGAATCTGGCTACTAAGTGCCACCCCTGAGCAATGACCATGTCTCTCTTTCCCCTTGGAGGGCTGTGAATGTTGCCTTTGCATCATCCCCAGCCCCCAACTGCCCCAGGGAACACAAGACTGGACTCAAGGATCAAACTGGGACCCTTCCGAATGGCAGTGCACAGCATGGCCACCGAGTCATTGGGCTTGCCCATGTTTGCATCTTTTCATTATGAAAATGTGGAAAAGTGATCCAAGTATAATATTTTGAAAGGGTAGGCCTGCACTCTCCTGCCCTTCAGCGATGCTTCCTGGGCCTCCTCTTTTTCTTTAAAGGCAAAACGGAACATATTTCTCAGGAGAGAGACACTTTTAAACAGGTTATACTAAAGATGCATACTTTTTTTTTTAAACATATTTTTATTAATTTTTTACTCCACATACAGCAATGATATCAACACTGAGATGAAAAGTACAACTTGTGCAAAACAGTTATATAACAGAAGTGTATATAAGTACCGAAAAAGAACCTGGAGTAACAATAAGGAAACAGTTGTGAAAAATTATCAAATAATGCAATAAACAATCTGTTCCCTCTCCCTTCTTCCCTTCTTCCCTCTTCCCCCCAACCTACCCCCTACCCTCCCCCCTCCTACTGATCATTCCACCGTCTAGGCCACAATAAAGGTTGGTAAGTAGATGTATAAGTAATATCAATAACAATATCCGTACAGTACTGATGTTGCTGTGGCACTAGGGCACATGCTAGTAGACAATGTTCAATGATCCAGTGGGACAATGTACAATAAACAAAGAATAGTAAACCATACACAAAAAACAAGAAACAGGACAACCTTGTCAGGGGTTCAAAACCAATCATATCAATATTGACACGCACCTGCGTGCTGAGTCTTCAAGAAGCATCTATTGATGAAATAAGCGGAACCTCTATGTCATGGGATCGAGAATCATGCTTCTAGCACGAGGAGTTTAGAGTGAGTAGATATGGGTTCCATACCGCCAGGAACTCTGAATACTTCTTCTTCGATAACGTGTTTTTTGCCGACATGTGTTCGTATACCACCAATTTATGTAACTGCAGTCTCCATTGTAATAATGTTGGTGGGTCTTTGCTTATCCAGTGCTTTAATATCGTTTTCTTGGCAAGTAATAAAGCTTTGTTGAGAAAACAAGTCTGCTCATAATTACTGACCCAGGTAATCGTGTCCTTAACCTGGTGTAAGAGGCATAGTTTCAGATCTAGGGGTATGTCATGTTCCAGCAGACATCCCAGATATCCCAATATTGTAATCCAAAAATTTGAATCGTCGCACACTCCCAAAATTATGGAAAAAAGTAGCAGAGTCCACTGCACTTTGAAACATGAGGCTGAGGTTTGTTAATTTCCACTTGAAAGCTACATTAGGAGCAATGTACATTATCCCAGGACAAGCAGGATGCTAGTCCTCACATATGGGTGACGTCATCCACGGAGCCCTTAAGCGGGAAAAACTTCTGGCAAGTTTCTAGAAGCTTTTAACTGCTGCCTGAGGCTACTGAGCATGCCCGGCATGCCATGATATTCCTTGCCACAGGGGTCTCACTCCAGTCTTCTTTTTTCCGCGCTGCTAGCTGCATCGCGGTTTCCAGGAGCCCCGTGAGTTACCTCACAACGATTAACTTAAATTCTCAACTTTTTACCCTTTACGGGTCTCGCTCGGTTTGTCACCGGCTGGTGACAAACACCATACTCTTTTTTTCGAAAAAAGGAATCCGAATTCATCGACGGATGTCGACGGAGAAAACTTCCGGATTCAAAAAATGTCCGGCCTGCAAACCGGACTATGTCGATCACAGACCCGCACGTCGAGTGCGTACGCTGTTTGGGTGGAGACCATGACATCGCCTCTTGTGCCCAGTGTCAAGAAATGACGGCGAAAGGTAGGAAACTTCGCCATGAAAAGATGGCTCAGATTTTTCAAATCCGAGCATCGCCGTCGCCTTCGTCATCGACTAAATCTTCACCGGTAGGCTTATCGAAGAAAATACTTCTCAAAACAAGAACCCCAGAAGGTTCGGGAGACGCTTCATCGCCAACACCATCCGTGGCATCGTCAAGTCCGTAACTGAACTTCGCACAAAGCATAAGCACCGTAGACATCACTCGATTCCTCCATTGCCACCGCCGGAGGAACCGGTATCCAAACAGCGGAAATTGTCATCGACCTCCGTTACACCTACAGAGGAACCGATACCAACGACTTCGGTGACAGACTTAACAGCATTGATTAAGAAAATTGTCACTGATGCCCTAAAGGAAAGCATTCCGGCAACACTGCCGATGCCGACCTCCGGGTCGATGCCGACTTCTCAGTCGATGCCGGCCATCGGGCCGATGCCGATAATTCCATCGATGCCGACTATCGAGTCGATGCTCTCCTCAATATCGATGCCGGTGCCACCATCGGTGCCACCGTCGATCTCCATGCCGATATCGATGCCGGTGCCACCATCGGTGCCACCATCGATACCGATGCCAGGTGCCATCGTCCATCTCGATGGCGAGGACGACTGCAGCGTCTCCGCCAACAACGCTCTCTATGCCGATGGAGGCGGCCTGCTGTTCTTCAGTGATACCGACTGATCCAACGATACAGCTGTCACAGCCATCGATGGAATCGACTATTTTACAAACCTCGATCTCCACGATGGCTTCCAGGCCTATCTCCTCATTGATTCCCATTTCAATGTTCTCTTTTCTAACCACAGCACTTCCTACTGCTGCACAAACAACACCACATTACACCCTAGCTCCATCCAGAGCTCCAGGACAGGGAAAGAAGGCATCAAGAAAGTCTAAGCACACATCTTTGCAGGCTCCAGAAGTTCTTCTGAGAGAAGACTACATGCAATGCTAACAAAAAGATATCAGGATCTTTTAGCTTCTTTGCCTTCACAACCTGAGGAGGAAAGTGATGCCAGTGAGAATGAACAAGACACCCAAGATCCCTTACAAGGGCCATCTGGGATATCACCATCGCAAGGGCTGGACCATCATGCATACCAGCCACCTACTGATACTTGGTCGGATACACAATCGGAGCATTCTTCAGAGGATTTTTTATCAGAAGGTACTCCACCTCAGGCCAAGAAACAATCCCCTCCTGAGGATTTATCCTTTGCTTCTTTCATTCAAGAGATGTCAGAATCCATCCCTTTTCAGCTCCAAGCGGAGAAGGATGAAGGCAGCAGACATTAGAGATACTACAGTTCGTAGATCCCCCAAAACATAACCTAGCTATCCCAGTGCATGAAGTGCTACTACAACTTCAACAAGGATTTGGGAGCACCCGTGTACAACTCCTGCAGTAAATCGTAGAGTGGACTCCACTTATTTAGTCCAAGCAGCCCCAGGGTTCGAGAAACCACAACTACCACACACACCTCGTTAGTAGTGGAATCTGCACAAAAGAAGTCACGTAGGTCTAGAACGCACGCCTCTATCCCTCCAGGGAAAGATAACAGATTTCTAGACCTTATGGGACGGGAAGATTTATCAGGGAGCGATGCTGAATTCTAAAATAGCAGCTTACCAGCTGTATATGACACAGCATCAAAGAAATCTGTGGAAGCAGATTGAGGAGTTCCTCCCATCTCTACCTCAACAACAACAGGAGGCAGCTCAACAGATTGTGCAGAAAGGTCTGGATTCGGGAAAACATGAGGTGCGAGCGGCATATGATGCGTTTGAGACTTCCTCCAGAACGGCAGCATCTGGCATCAGTGCCCGTAGATGGGCCTGGTTGAAGGCTTCGGACTTACGTCCAGAAATCAAGATAAACTGGTGGACTTGCCTTGCCAAGGTGACAACTTGTTCGGAACAAAGGTGCAGGATGCTGTAACGCAACTTAGAGAGCACTCTGAAACATTAAAAGCTCTCCACTCTGTCCCATGACCCTTCAACTCACCCTGCTCGCAGGCCGCCGCGTAGAGACACCAGACGACCTTTCTACCGGCCGAGGAGATATTACCCTCAAACCTCTAGACCACGCCTACAAGGCCTCAACAACGGCCTCAACAGAGACAGCAGAGAGCTGCAAGGCCGCAGCCTCCGCCCCAAACAGCTTCCACCTCTGGCTTTTGAAAGCAGTCCCGGAGAACAAAACCAAACCCCTTTCCAGATTACCAGTAGGGGGAAGGATTTCCCAATTTTACAACGAATGGGAAAGTATCACCACAGATCAATGGGTCTTATCCATAGTTCAACAAGGTTACCACTGGACTTCACAGCTTCCCCGCAGGAGTTCCCTCCACAAAACTCCTATCTCGAACACATTCCTCAATTACAATGGAATTATCTACTCTTCTGAAAGCAAAAGCTGTGGAACACGTACCACACTCCAGAAGGGAAGAGGATTCTATTCCCGGTATTTCCTCATTCCAAAGAAAACAGGAGGACTTCGTCCCATTCTAGATCTCAGAAATCTCAACAAATTTCTAAGAAAGAAAAATTCAGAATGGTATCATTAGGCACCATGCTTCCTCTCATACAAAGGGGGGATTGGCTTTGTTCTCTGGATCTCCAAGATGCTTATACTCACATACCTATTTCCCACCTCATCGCAAGTACCTAAGATTCAAGGTGGGACACCAGCATTTTCAATACAGAGTCCTACCATTCGGCCTCGCCTCAGCTCCCAGAGTATTCACCAAATGCCTAGCAGTAACATAGCAGGACATTTGCACAAACAAGGGGTTCATGTCTTCCCTTACCTAGACGATTGGCTAATAAAAAGCCATCGCACCAAGGAGCACTAACTTCTCTACGTTACACAATACAGTTACTTCACAACTGGGTTTCTCATAAACTATCAAAAATCCCACCTTCAACCGTCTCATCTGCTACAATACATAGGAGCAGAATTAGACACAAACCTTGCACAGGCTTTTCTTCCAGAAGATCGTGCTCAAACACTGTCCCGGTTGGCGTACTCCATGTCCATACAACCACAAGTGACAGCTCATCAGTTTCTCATCTTACTAGGCCACATGGCGTCAACGGTTCACGTCACTCCTATGGCAAGACTTGCCATGCGACTAACCCAATGGACTCTTCGATCACAATGGATCCAAGCATTCAACCACTTCACTCTCGCATCCAAGTAACCCACCAACTACGCTCATCACTACAATGGTGGACTCAAGGACAATTTGCGCAAGGGCCTACCCTTCCAAAAACCGATCCCTCAGATAACATTAACTACAGATGCATCCACCTTGGGATGGGGAGCTCATGTGAACTCTTTCCAAACGCAAGGAACTTGGACAAAACTCGAAGCCACTTATCAAATCAATTTTTGGAACTTCGAGCTATACGTTATGCGCTGCATGCGTTCAAGGACTGCCTTTCACACAAGACTGTGCTAATCCAGACAGACAATACTGTAGCCATGTGGTACATCAACAAACAGGGAGGTACGGGCTCGTATCTCCTTTGTCAGGAAGCGGCACAAATTTGGGACTGGGCCTTGAACCACTCAATGTTCCTACAGGCCACTTATCTAGCAGGGATTCACAATGTACTAGCAGACCGACTCAGTCGCCAGTTCCAACCTCACGAGTGGTCTCTGAATCCCTCGATAGCGACAAAGATATTCCAACGTTGGGGACAACCAACAACAGACCTCTTTGCGTCGCAGCTGAACCACAAAGTGGACAACTTCTGTTCTCTGCACAAACAGAAGAACCAACCAGCCAAGGACGCCTTTGCTCGCCCTTGGAATCAGGCCTACTATATGCATATCCTCCAATACCGCTTATCACCAAGACGCTGGTGAAACTACAGCAGGACAAGGGGTCCATGATTCTCATAGCCCCATATTGGCCTCGACAAGTATGGTTTCCCACACTGCTAGACCTGTCAATCAAGGATCCAATACGCCTGGGAGTGGCTCCCACTCTCATCACTCAGGATCAGGGCCGGTTGCGCCATCCCAACCTTCAATCCCTATCCTTGACAGCATGGATGTTGAAAGCTTGATCTTGCAATCACTTAATCTCTCAACTAATGTTTCTCAAGTGCTTATAGCTTCCCGCAAACCTCCACAAGAAAGAATTATTCTTTCAAATGGAAACGATTTACTTCCTGGTGCAAGCAAAACAATACAGATCCTTTCACTTGCCCCACAACTACTCTTCTAGATTATCTGTACTATCTCTCAGACTCTGGTCTTCAGACATCATCAATCAGAGTACATTTGAGTGCAATCTCAGCTTATCATAACAAGATAGGAGACGCTCCTATCTCCACACAACCTCTCGTCAGTAGATTCATGAGAGGTCTAACTCAACTTAAACCACCAATTCGGCCCCAGCTCCACAATGGGACCTAATCTGGTCTTAACAGGTTTAATGCGTTCTCCCTTTGAACCTATATACCTGTGAACTTAAATTTCTCACATGGAAAACTATTTTCCTCATAGCCATTACATCAGCTAGGAGGGTTAG
This sequence comes from Rhinatrema bivittatum, assembly GCF_901001135.1. Lineage (NCBI taxonomy): Eukaryota > Metazoa > Chordata > Amphibia > Gymnophiona > Rhinatrematidae > Rhinatrema > Rhinatrema bivittatum. The sequence goes on along the minus strand of NC_042617.1, from coordinate 259,390,909 downwards.
TGAATTACAAGCACTTGTCACATATGAACCTTATACAAAGTTTCTCCATGACAGAGTGGTTCTCCGAACACATCCAAAATTCCTTCCTAAGGTAGTTACGGAATTCCACTTAAATCAAACTATAGTTCTACCCACATTCTTTCCAAAGCCTCACTCTCATCAAGGCGAAAGAGCTTTACACACTTTGGACTGTAAACGTGCGTTGTCCTATTACTTAATCGCACTACGTCCCTCAGAAAATCCAATCAGCTTTTTCTCTTATGACCCAATAAGCCAGGTAAAGCAGTGGGAAAGCATACTCTATCAAATTGGCTAGCAGACTGCATACAATTTTGCTATACAAAAGCAGGCCTTCCTCTCCAAGGGCGAGTAAAGCACATTCAGTAAGAGCAATGTCAACCTCAGTAGCACATTTTCGTTCAGTGCCACTCATTGACATTTGTAAAGCAGCAACATGGAGTTCCCTTCACACCTTCGCAGCTCATTACTGTTTGGACAAGGAAGGGCGACAGGATTCAGCCTATGGACAATCTGTCTTAAAGAACTTGTTTCCAGTTTAATCCCAACTCCTTCTACATCCAACCTGCTGTGATCCTCGCTGACTCATTCAACAGAAACATTGCACTACACAATGACTCAGCCTCTAGCTTGCTAATCACCCATATGTGAGGACTAGCATCCTGCTTGTCCTGGGATAAAGCAAAATTGCTTACCTTGTAATAGGTGTTATCCCAGGACAGCAGGATGTAGTCCTCACGAAACCCACCCGCCACCCCGCGGAGTTGGGCATCAGACTTTATTATATCATTTTTAGCTAACGCTTATTGCTACATACAAGACTGGAGTGAGACCCCTGTGGCAAGGAATATCATGGCATGCCGGGCATGCTCAGTAGCCTCAGGCAGCCAGTTAAAAGCTTCTAGAAACTTGCCAGAAGTTTTTCCCGCTTAAGGGCTCCGTGGATGACGTCACCCATATGTGAGGACTACATCCTGCTGTCCTGGGATAACACCTATTACAAGGTAAGCAATTTTGCTTTCTGTGCAGTAGCTTGTATTGTGTTTCCCTAAGAAGCACATTCTCCACACATTTTGGTATAATCTGAAAGCATTTCGCCAATTGCGACACAAGAATCGGACCAGCTAAGTCATGAGACCACACTTCAGCCAAGGTCTGTAAGGACCGCGCTGGTTCCAGAGTCCGTAAGGCCTTCACCATTGAGGCACATGACACTGTCGATGGTAACTGTGGACGTGAGAAGAAGCGTTGCATGGGAGCATGCTTGTGGTCTGCAAGCAGCATTCCTGCCCAGGTTTGTAGCGCATGACGGATTTGAAGGTATGCAAAGAAACTGTTGTGAGAGATCTGATAAGTTGTCTGTAGCTCAGTAAAAGAGCGCATATAACTGCCAGATGAATCCAGAAGCTGATGGACTGTGTTAGACCTGCGGTTCCCCAATGCTGGAAGGCTGAGTTATCCCAACTGGGGGAGAAAGTTGGAAGGCCCACTATCGTAGCAAAGGTCAGTGTCCTCCAGGAGACACGCAGTAATGAGCACAGTCATTTCCAGGCCATACGACAGGCCGCCATATAAGGAAAGTGTCGAACCTGCAAAGTTAAAGTTGAGTTAAGATGCATACTTTTTTAATTACAAAAATTGTAAACATATGATCAGTGGAATAGTTTTAGGCAAAAATAAAAGCAGAAAGATCAATACATAAGACCAACAAAGGGGAGAAGAAAGGCAAGAACCAAGCAAGGTGATATTTTGAGGTAGCATGTTTTACATATCAGTGTAGTAAGGAAATTTGTTATGCCTGATGTCACAAGAAAAGATTAAACCGCTTGTCTTTGCTTCACTACTTTTCAGTATTTCATTTAACTGTTACTTCCTTCAGACTGATGCAATAACCTGTGTGTTAAGAGTACAAGTTACATTTTTATTTTTAACTCCTGCTGCAGTAAGCTAACATTTGTTGTAGGCCAACTTAGGGTCATATCTTTTGTTGTGCCCCTAAATTATCCGGCTAGCTGGCCACGATTAGGCTTAAAAAATTAACGCACTGTCAAGCTGTTGACGCTTCACCTCATGGGTAGGGGGAATCCATGCTAGCTGATCCGACATTAGAAACTTTACTCCATCTTGAACCAGGAGTAAAATTTCTAGTGTAAAGAAAACGTGTGCTCTGCCAGCGCACCTCTCTGCATGGGCAGGAAAGCTTAATGCCCTCATTTGCATGGATTTCCAAGTGAGGGCGCTGAGCTGTGTGCATATTTTTAAACATATTTTGTGCAGGTAAAATTCCTTCTTACATCAGGAGTAATGTTTACCTGCACAAAATGTGCGATTAAGTGTAGGTAAAACTGTGCATTTAGATGAATGCATTTTATTGCATCGGCCTGTCAGTCAGGCCAATACAGTAGTGTGCTCAGCTGAGCACATGGCTTTACACACAATTCGATGCATGTTTTGGACATGCGTCCATAACCCTTGATGCAATACGGAAATTAGCGTGTCCAAAATGCATGTCCAAACCACTGCAAAGCTAATAGTGCTCATCACATTTAAAATACATGTAGATGAGGCTATTAGCTAATCCCTGCAATTCAAAAAATTCCCGCATGGCAAATTTTACACCTGGGCTGGTGTAAAAGTCTGCCATGCTCAAGGGCTCAGTGGAAAAAACAAAAAAGTGTGCTTTCTGTGATTCCTCCTCTTAATCATCGGGATACTAAGTAGGAGGAATCACAGAAAGCAAATCCAGGTAAAAAAAAAAAAGTCTTGAAAAAAAAAATTCTGGGCACCCAATATACATGCACAAGATACATGGTCCAGGTCATGTTTCTTGTGTGTGTATATTGTGCCAGTAGTGGGAGAAAATGGATGCTCATATTGAGTGTTCGTTTTCCTAACCTGCACTGACAGCCCCCTCTCCTGGGCGCCTGATGCCAAGGAGGCGCTAAGGAAGCACAATTTTTCCTAGTCCCTAGCGCCTCCTTATTGGCAGAAGGTGGCGGCTGTCAGCTGGTTTGACAGCCAACGCTCAATTTTACCGGCATCGGTTGTTGAACCCGCTGACAGCCACGGGTTCAGAAAACGGACGCTGGCAAAATTGAGTGTCCATTTTGCAACCCACGGGCCACAGGCAGAATTTTTTTTTTTTTTTAAATTTTTGGGGCCTCCAACTTAATATCGCTTTGATATTAAGTCATAGGGTGTACAGAAAAGCAGTTTTTTCTGCTTTTCTGTACACTTTCCCGGTGCCGGCTAATTAATGCCAGCCTTTGGCAGGCGTTAATTTCTGAAAGTAAAATGTGCGGCTTGACTTTTAGCAAATCTTGTGAGGGGGGGTCAGAAGGGTGGGGGGTTGTAGTTAATTAAATTTGAAGGGTTGGGGTGGGTTTTTGTTTTTTTTTTCACAAAATAGCACAATAAAAGTTTTCTGATCCAGGGAGTGGACCGAAATGGCCCTCCCCAGACCCAAAAACGAAACGGGAATGAAAATAAATTGCACACCCCTAATTTTAACGCCGGAAACGGACACTCCATAAGACGCACAGACGCCCAGGAATGGAGCCGGTTTAGCACACCGTTTTTTTTTTTAATTTCCCCCTCGGAACCCTAGGTGCGTCTTATGGTCAGGTGCGTCTTATGGAGCAAAAAATATGGTATCTTTTCTTTGGAGCACATTTAGAGACTGGAGAGTGTGTCATTTGGACAGAGTGTTCTCGGCCAGGCACTGGCCTTGCAGGAAATCCTGCCCCCAGATCTCAGCACTGGAGAACTGTTTCCCCCACCTCAGGGTTGTGAATACCAAGCACCCCGAGACTGGGAAGGTAGCCCCCATGCAAAGGGGGGCTTCACACGTTTTCAGCCATTAAAAAGAAGTGTTCCTGGGGCAGGTGGGGGACACGTTTCAAAGGTGCGGTACTTTACACCTTCATTAAAGTACACATGTATAGGCTATATTGCAATTTCTTTACTTATCTTATTATTCCAATGCTACATTTTAGAGCTACATTTTCATTAGAACGCCTAACAAAAGAACATGTGTATGTTTTAGCTTCATAACAAAACCTCATCTTCAAACATAAATGATGCAGGGTGCTTTGTGTTTGAATAACAGATAAGCTTGTATGGATTGAAAAGCATGTGCATACAGTACTTTTGTTAGGTGACCCTAAAAATAGCATTAGTATAATAAGGTATTAAAGAGATGGCATTTTTCTTTGGTATTGGATTTTCTTGTAAATCAAGGAAAACACTGTTGAAGACAATCCAAATTCATAACTAAGCCCTGGTCAACAAGGGAACAAAATTATTAATGTTTTTGCTAAATAATTATTAGTTGAATCAATACAAACCAAGGACAGAGCCTACTTAGCTGGATAAATAATAGCAAGCTTTTATGAAATGGCGTGGGTGCTATGAGTTGAGTCTCAGTGTGGTTCTTAGTGAGCAGGTGTGTGCATCTATAAACAAAAAAAAAAACCAAAACTCTCCATAACAGTAGGAGCTAACTAGCACTCTTAGCAGTGAATGAGCATTGAGAATGAATTACCCTCTTGTTATTTAATAAAAGGCTAAGTAGTCTAAAAGCAGACCTGGATTTGACAGTAGGCAAAGTAGGCCTGTGCCTAGGGTGGGAAATATATGGAGGGGCAGCAGGCAAAGCAAAACAATTTCCTGCCCTGCTTCCTAGCAGTAAACAAAAACAAAAGGCTCCCCCCACCCTTCTGATGTTTCTTTACCATGGCCAAGAAGAAACCGCCTGTACAGCTTTTACAGTGTTGCCAACTCCCACCTGAAGAAAGTCACTAGATCGATTTATTTATTTATTTGTTTGTTAAGATTTCTATACTGCTATTCAGTCAAGCCGTCATAGTGGTTTACATGTTTTAAAAAATAACAGAATACATAATATATCATAAATATATCCTAAATATGTAAAAAGTCCCCAGATAGGGTAAAAAGTAGTTAGAATTACAAAGCTATGCAGTAGCACCAGCAGAGCTAGGAACTTTTGAATTCATGTTGTTCTAAGATGCAGTTTGGAATCAGGGATGGTGCAAGGGTATTAGGCGCCCTAGGCGAACCTTCGGCCTTGCACCGCCCCCCCCTCCGTCATGCCGCCCCCTACCGGCTCCAGTCAAACTAGAGAAGAGACAATCGCTGCCACTGCGGCGGTAGTGGCAATTCAGCAGCTACCAGCAGAATATTTAACCGATGAGCAACCCGTCCGTCCTTACCCAACCTGACTACTGGTTCGAGTCAAACTAGTTTGACTCGAGCTGGTAGTTATTTTATTTATTTATTTATTTATTTTTTGGTGGTTTTTTTATATACCACGGCACGTTAATAACATCACCTCGGTTCACAATAAACAGTAAATTAGCAACAGGCTTTACAGGCAATATGAAATACAGTGACACTTGTCATATATCATTATAAACAGTAAAATAGCAACAGGCTTAACAGACAATGTAAAGAAATGAGAACATATCATAACATGTGATAAATAATTAAATACAAAATGTAATACATTTAACACTTAAACTAAGGATTGGCAAGATCTAAGGATAATGGCAGATTAGTTGTCGGCATGATGATGGACGGGTCGCTCATCGGTGAATATCCTGCCGGCAGCTGCTGAGCTGCCACTACTGCTGCCGCCACAGCGGCTGACTCTTCTCTCTTGCTGCCACAGCTGCTGCTCTGGGACCCTGGCGCCCTAGTCCCCTGCCTAGTTCGCCTAGTGCTTCCTCCAGCCCTGTTTGGAACAAGGGAGGGACAGAGAGAGTGTGTGTGTGTGAGAGAGAGACTTTGAATGTCCAGGGCTTCAACTCCAGAGCTCAGAGCCAGTTCCAAGACCTGGTTTTTTTGGGTTTCTTTTTTTAAAACTATGTTCCAGGGCTTAGAACCTGGAGTGCAGATGACTGGAGCAGGGCTCCAGAGCTGGAAGTGAGATTCTGGACCTGCTCCATTCTCTGCTATGTTAAAATACTGATAAAGTTTACTGCATTTTGTTACTTTCGGTATGTAATTCATTCCAACTATTTGGGAATTTACATTTTTATTAATGTAATCTTAGGAAGTTTGTTTTAGGTGCTTAATGCAAGTAATAACATGCAAATGTAGTTTCTGTGTCTGTTAATTGTTAAAAGAGAAATATATCACTTTTCCAACTCTATTCATTATACCATAGTTACTGACTTGTTAGATATATAAATTAAGCAATTCAAGTTTTAAAAAAACAGCATCATTTTCACTAAAATGCATAATTATCTTGGAATATTTATCCAGTAACTTCCGTTACAAAATGTTAAGCTTATTACAGTGCCACCTTCTTAAAGATGGATCACATCTGAGCAATTCAGTAATGAAAAGTAGTGGCATTTTGGGACATTGTGACTTCATGGGACATTTAGCAATAATAGCTCATGGACACCTTTTCACACTGTTTGGTATTCATAAATCATTGAGTTAAGTACATCTCTTTTATTTGCATGTTCAAAAGTGTTTATAAAAAATAGTCTTTATGCACAGCGGGCCTGTGATTATACTGTGGGCTAGCAACAATTGTTGCAGTTGAGCTAGTTGCGATGCATTGTACCCAATAATTGTTATGAACTCTGCCCGCAGGTCCCCCGCGAGCAGGCTCACTGACTCACCACATTATCTTCACCGATGCAGCAGGACGCCACCGACGGCCTGCCCACGCGGCCCGGAGGCCGCCTGCGATCCTCTTCTGCTCCGCGGTCGGAGCCGCGGCCCTTCTGCT